>NW_027325829.1:0-97752 GCF_048418805.1 Vulpes vulpes
GAAAACATGGCAAGCCAAAAAGGAAATAAAAATTGTATTCCCCACAAAAGCCACATTCTCCTTCCTCTTTTTTTTCCTCTCAGAGTTGAAAACATACCACTTACGCTAATCAAGGAACACAGTCATATCCAAGAGAAATGAAAACATGTCCACCAAAACACTTGTACACAAATGTTCATAGCAGCATTATTCATAATAGCAAAAAAGTGGAACCATACTAACGTCCATCAACTGGTGAATGGGTAAACAAAATATGGTCGATCCACACAATGGAATATTATCAGGCAATCAAAATGAGTGAGGTTCTGTTACATACTATGACATGGATGAACCTTGAAAACATTATGCTGAGTGAAAGAAGCCAGATACAAAAGATTGCATATTGTGTGATTCCATTTATATGAGATGTCGAGAAGAGGCAACTCTATAGAGATGGAAAGATTAGTGGTTGCCTGGGCTGGAGAACCTGGGGGGGTGGTTGCTGGGGAGAATGAGCAGTAACTGCTAATGGACACAGGGTTGCTTTTGGTAGGACACAAATGTTTTGAAATTAGTGTGGATATACTTAAAACCATCAAATCCTACATTTTAAATGGATGAGCTAACAGAATGAGATTTATATGTATTTTTAAAGATTTTATTCATTTATTTGAGAGAAAGAGCATGAGCAGGAGAGAGAGGTAGAAGCAGAGGGAAGAGACCCCTGGCTGAGCAGGGAGCCTGATGCTGGGCTCAGTCCCAGGACCCTGGGACAATGACACAAGCTGAAGGCAGACCCCTAACCAACTGAGCCACCCAGGTGCCCTGTGACTTATATTTTAATAAAACTGTTAAACAAGAAGATACAGAGAAAGAACAGCTAGAGAAATGGCCAAAAAAATTCTAATTATTTCCTTCCCACATCCTAGATTATCTCCTATATCCCACTCTCTAAAGACAGCCACCTTCAACTAAAGAGAAATTGTCTGGCTATAGGGCAAGTCTCTCTGGCGCTGGTTATGACAAGAAAATCGTGGACATGACCAGGAATTTGGTGAGAGGACAATGAGAGCCAGATCTGAGTAGAGGCAAAAGGTCAGTACCCCCAGAGAAGCGCTGCTCAGACTTGAAGGCACACACACATCACCTTGAGATCCTGTTTTTACAGGGTTGTTGTGGCTCTAAAATGAAATAATGTGTTAAACTGCTTTGGAATCAGTAAAGTGCCATATAAATGTTGTTATACAATCAAGTCAAACATTGCCAAGGCTATATGGGGGTCATTTTGAGAGGAGGAAGGGATATGGCAGTAAGATTTCCTTTTCCCTATTTTGCTTAGGGAAGGGGGAGAAGGTGGATAGGAAATGACGGCCACTTGACCTCACTGAGCCACAATGTCTTTACATCTATATGCTGGAAGCATCTGGCACAAGTTTTAGAGTCATATGACCTTACAATGCTTTAGAATTCTTAAGTAGGAAAGTCACATGTAGACAGCTGAGAGCTTATTCAGCATGGCCATTTGGTGTGGAAAGAGTATGGCCTCTGGGGTCAGAAATCTTGACTGTGAGGCCCACTCTAACACTTGCAAAGCTTTGTAACTTTAGTGAATTCTTCAGTGTTTCTTCATATTTGATATGGGTGGGGGAAATATATCTTGCTTATGTCACAAGGTGGTGGTAAGATCAGTTGAGCCACTATGATGAAAGCACTTGGCCAAACTCTGGATTGGCTGCTTCACAAAGCTTTTTATTGTACAGGTCTATCAGTAAGAAAACATTCAAGCATGGACTCCCATGATGCACTGCTCTATTAATATCATGTACAATGTAAAACACATACAAAAACAGAGGGAGAAACCATGAGATAAAAATAGAGAAGATTAGAATTCCTATGGCAGGTTAAAGAATCAGTGTTAACTGAAATTGGTAATTATGCTATGATTATGTAAAAGAATATCTCTAATCCTAAGAAAAGGGTAAAGGGCCAAGATGTATGTACTTTACCCTCAGGTGGCTCAGAAAATATATAGTATACATATGCATATACACACCAGAGCATGCAAACAGAGTAAAATGTTAACAATAGGTGAATCTGGGTAAAGGGTGTTCTTTGCACTTTTACATTTTTTTTGCAAATTTTCTGTAAGTTTGAAATTATTTCCTTTTTTTAAAATTAGAAGTTCTAATCATTGAGACCTATAGAATGGCAGAGTAAAGAGTTTGGCCCACTCTCTCCCCAGCAAAGCAACAATTTAACTGGTAAAAATTATTTTTAAAAGCAATCATTTAAAGTGCCTGGAAATTGTCCTAAGGGCAATCAGCAAATGGAGAAGCATACATTGAAGAAAAACTATTAAATCTGAGCAAGAACAGTGAGAGTAGATGACAATTGAGCAAAGGCTTGCTTTCCTTACCATCCTTACACAAGCTCTGTGTTACAGAGGCTCTACCCTGGATAGCCAAAAAGATGGGGGCACCTGCCCCTCACCACTGCCACTCTGGGGCTACAGTTTCACCCCAGGAGGGGCAGGTTGCTGGTGTTTCTCATCACCCTCACCGCTTGGCATCGCAGAAGTTGTATTCCCATCAGGCAGAGCCAAAAAGACCAAGTCTCCCCTCTCTTACCCAGCTCCCACTTGTAGGGCAGAAACTCTTCTTCAGGTGCAGCAGTCCAAGAATGCTAGGCCCTGATCACCCTCACCCCAGCTCACTCCCAGGGCAGAGGCTGCCACACCCTGTCCCTTTTTTAAAATTTCAATTCCAGTTAGTTAAGAGACAGAGTTAGATTAGTTTCAGGTGTACAATATAGTGATTCAACATTTCCACACAACACCTGGTGCTCATCACAATGAGTGCACTCCTTAATCCCCATCACCTATTTCACCCATCTCCCTACTGACCTTCCCCTGGTAACCATCAGTTTGTTCTCAATAGTTATGAGTCTGTTTTTTGGTCTGTCATTTTCTCTCATTCTCTCTCTTTCACTTTGCTTCTTTCGTTTCTTAAATTCCACATATGAGTGAAATCATATGGTACTTGTCTTTCTTTGACTTTTTGAGGAACCTCCACACTGTTTTCCACAATGGCTGCACCAGTTTGCATTCCCACAACAGTGTAAGAGGGTCTCTTTTTCTCCATATCCTCACCAATACCTGTTGTTTCTTGTGTTGATTTTAGGCATTCTGTCAGGTGTGAGGTGATACTGCATTGTGGTTTTGATTTCTATTTCCCTGATGATGAGTGAGCATCTTTTCATGTGTCTGTTGGCCATCTGAAGGTCTTCTCTGGAGAAATCACTGTTCATATGTTCTGCCCATTTTTTAAAAGATTTTTTTATTTGTATTTATTTATTCATGAGAGACAGAGAGAGGCAGAGACACAGGCAGAGGGAGAAACAGGCTCCACGCAGGGAGCCCGACGTGGGACTCAATCCCGGGTCTCCAGGATCACACCCTGGACCAAAAGTGACGCTAAACCGCCAAGCCACCCAGGCTGCCCTCTTCTGCCCATTTTTAATTGGATTATTTGGTTTTTGGGTGTTGGGTTTTAGACATTTTTTATATATTTTGGATACTAACCCTTTATTAAGTATGTCATTTGAAAATATCTTTTCCCACTCAGTAGGTTGCCTTTTAGTTTCATTGTCTCCTTCGCTATGCAGATCCTTTTTATTTTGATGAAGTCCCAATAATTTCTTTTTGCTTTTGTTTCCCTTGCCTCAAGAGACATATCTAGAAAGAGGCTGCTATGATGTCAAAGAGGTTATTGCCTGTATTCTCTTCTAGGATTTTTATAGTTTCCTGTCTCACATTTAGGTCTTTCATCTATCTTGAACTTGTTTTTGTGTATGGTGTAAGAAAGTGGTCCTGTTTCTTTCTTTTGCATGTTGTTGTCCAGTTTTCCAAACACCATTTATTGAAGAGACTTTTCCCCATCGGGCATTTCTATCCTGCTTTGCCAAAAATTATTTGACCATAAAGTTGTGGATTCATTTCTCGAGTCTTCTGTTTCATTGATCTGTGTGTCTATTCTTGTGCCAGTACCATACTATTTTGATTACTACAGCTTTGTAATATAGCTTGAAGTCTGGATTAGTGATACCTCTAGCTTTGCTTTGCTTTTTCAAGACTGCTTTGGCTATTTGGAGTCTTTTCTGATAAAACCATCAATAAGGGATAGAACTTCCTCAACATGATTAAAGATAAACTACAAAAAACCCAGAGTTAACATAATTAATGGTTAAGACCGAATGCTTTCTCCCTAAAATCAGGAAAAAGATGTACACTCTTACCACTTCTATTCAATACAGTATTAGAAATTCTAGCCAGGGATATTAGGCTGGAAAAATAAATAAAAGGTATCTAGATTGGAAAGTAAGTGGTAAAACTATGTGTAAATACAGGGGACATGATCATGTATACAGAAAATCCTAAGGAATTCACCAAAACATTACTAGAACTAATAAATGAGTTCAGTAAGGCTGCAGAACACAGGGGTAACATATAAAAATCAACAGCATTTTCACACAATAGCAATAACAAGCTGAAATGGAATTTAGAAAAAAATTACATTTATAATGCCATCAAAAATAATAAAATACTCGGGAATAAATGTAATAAAAGAAGTATAAAATCAGTACTCTGAAAACTCCAAAACATTTTTAGAAGAAATTAAACAAGAGCTAAATCAACAGAAAGAATATCCCATGACAGACAATAACAAGTGCTGGCAAGGATGCATTAAAATTGGAACCCTCAGTCATTGCTGCTGGAAATGGAAAATGATGCAGCTGCTTTAGGAAAAAAAATTTGGCAGTTTTGCAAAAGAGTAAACAGTTACAATATGCCCCAGCAATTCCATTCCTCAGTATACAGCCAAGAGAAATGAAAACATATAGCTACCCAAATATTTACATGTAAATGTTCATAGTGGCATTATTCATAATATCCCAAAAGTAGAAACATACCAAAGTCCATCAACTGATTGTCAAAATGTGGCATAGCTACACAATGGAATATTTTTCAGCCACAAAAATGAATGAAGTATTATTGACACATGCTACAAGATGGATTAACCCTGAAAACATTATGCAAAGTGAAAGAAGCCAGTCACAAAAGACCACATATTGTATGAATCCATTTCAAGGAAATCTCCAGAATAGGTGATTATACAGGGACAAGAAGTAGATTAGGGTTGGCTTACGGCTGGTGTGGGGGAAAGGGGAGTGAGATTGATTGCTAATTGATACGGGGTTGCTTTCAGGGTGATAAAAATATTCGAAAAGAAGATTGTGGTGATGGCTGCACAACTCTGAACGTAATAAAAACCATTAAACCATATAGTTTAAATAGGTGAGTTATATGAAGAGTTATATTTGGAATGTAAAGAGTCTAAACAAACCAAATAAAGGCAGAAATACAGACTGGTTTTAAAAAGCAAGAACCTATGTACTATATGCTATTAAAAAAATGCTTCAAATATGACAAAAGTAAAAGACAGACTAATGCTACAATGAAATACCACTATACACCTACTAGAATGGCAAAAATTAAGTGCACTGGCCACATCAAGTATTGGTATGGATATGGAGCAACTGAAAGTCCTTGACTCTACCATTTTACATTCCCACCACATATCCAGCAACCACTTTGGATAACAGGGTGGCAGTTTCTTAAAGAAGTTAAACATATGCTTATTGTATGATGTACTCATTCCTGTCTTAGTTATTTACCCAAGAGAAAGAAAATATACGTCCATTAAAAGATCTGCTCACGAATGTTTGTAGTAGCATTACTCATAGTAGCTAAAAACCAAAAACCACTCCAACCCAATGTCCATCAACAGGGGAATAGATAAATTGTGGTATATCCATACTCCAGAACAAGAAAACTCCATGCACTGGTACATATAACATGGATGACTCCCATCACAACTCCCATAATAAATATGCTAGACAAAAGGAGCCAAACAACAGTGGCTACATACTGTATGATTCCATTTACATCAAACTCTAAGAAATGCAAATTAACATTTTTATCACGTAGTGCTAGAAAGCCAATTGGCTGCGGGGCTGGCTGAGAAGGACAGAAAGGAGGAATTAAGGAAAGACTGAGAAGGGGCGACTGGGGGTCTCAGTCAGTTAGGTGTCTGCCTTCAGCTCAGCTCATGATCCTGGGGTCCTGGGATCAAGCCCCACATTGGGTTTCCTGCTCCGGAGGGTGCCAGCTTCTCCCTCTCCCTCTGCTGCTCCCCCTGCTTGTACATGTTCTCTCTCTCTCTCTCTCTCTCTCTCTCTCTCTCTCATAAATAAAATCTTTTTAAGAAAAAAAGACAAGACTGGGAAGAAACTTTTGGAAGTAATGGAGAGTTTATCTTGATTATGGTGATGGTTTCACAGGTATATACATATTTTAAAATTGATCACGTACATTTTAAATATGGGCAGTTTATTTTTTTTAATTTTATCTATTTATTCATGACACACAGAGAAAGGCAGAGACGGACAGAGGGATAAGCAGGCTCCCTGCAGGGAGCCCAATGTAGGACTCAATCCCTGGGCCTTGGGATCACGCTCTGAGCCAAAGGCAGCCGCTCAACCACTGAGCCACCCAGGCGTCCCAAATATGGGCAGTTTATTGTATGTCACTGTATCTCAACAAAGCTCATAACGAATACATAAAAATCACATGTTCTCAAGGCCAAACAGAATCCCATAAATCCTTAGACGAGGCCTAAGCAGATCCTTCAACCCCTTTGCTACTTCGGTGCTCCCGGTTTTAAGCTGAGGAGGAACATGATTTCAGGTGTTCAACTTCCAAGTGGAAGGAGCAACACATGACTGTTGACTGATTTATTCCAATTCTGCTGCTGGGTGCCCAAGAGCACACATTTTGTTGTATGTGATACAATTTTTAGTCATTGTGCATACTGATACACTTTGAGAAAGGTTTTTTCCCTGAACTTTGGAGAGTGGGTCACCAATAGACTGAGGCAGGATAGTCATTCATCCCACATAGGGTGTGTAGGAATCTGCTGTTGGAGCAGTGGACAGGAGGGCTTGTGAAACTGAACAGCATGATGGCTGAAAGACCTAGAGACAAGTATCTGGCAAGATAAGTACTCAAAAACATAGCAAAAAAAAAAAAAAAACCCACAAAGTTTAAAAAGAAATAGCCTTAATTCAGAATGTGTCATAATCTGGATTAGAATTGGGTAGAAAGATCTTTATACAGGGATAAAGGAGTTTGATAAACACATTGATTGTATACGCAGGATTTCAGGGGGCATGACAAACCCACTTGAACTAATTAACCTTACAGGTCCCTCAGAAAGATCCTATTTGCAGCTCAGTACACGTAGGATAGACTGTGGAGACAGGCTGCCAGTATTCAAATCCCAACATCACAACTTAATAGCTTTGTTAACTTTGGGCAAGGTACTAAACCTCTACAGGACTCAGTTTCTTCATCTACTATATGGGAGTGAAAATAGTATCTGCCTCATAGGGCTGTTGTAAGGATTAAGGAGTTAATATTTGTAAAATGCTTAGAACAGAGCCTGGCACTAAATTGCTTCTTGTTCATTAAAGTTATAACTGGAAAGTCTATTTCAAGCTACACTTCTGGCTAAAATACACTGATTTTACTTAACAATTAGATGAGATTAATGAAGTTTCTTTTCAAGGTGCAATCTCTCAAATACTTCTGTGACAGCTCTTTCTAAAGAATATACTTTGTGTAAGTAGTTAGCCACTTTGATTTGAACAAGAGTAGCTCAATTATTCAAAACATAATTTGACAGTTTCTGGCACATGGTTGGTGCTCGATAAATGGTTACTGAAATATTCTTCCAGACCACAGCAAACTTACCATACTTAATAGTATCATTTTTAAAGTCAGAGTTAAAAATGCAACATGCATCACATCTAAATAGGAAATAAAAGACTCAAAAGAGGTGGAGTTACCACCTAACCAGTTAGCTAACTTCAATGAAGTTGCCCAAGATAAAAAAAAAAAAAAAAAAGTGCTAGTTTACTGCAAAAGCATCACAATTAAGGCTTCAGCCAAAATGATGATGCCATGCAGGCATTCCTTAGCACTTTTTGATGATAATTATAAAAAAGACAAGACTTGGGTCACCCTGTTGTCTCAGTCAGTGGAGCATGCAACTCTTGATTGTGGGGGCAGTTCAAGCCCCATGTTGGGTGTAGAGACTACTTAAAAAAATAAAAATCTTTAGAAAAAAGTCAAGATTTGATGGTCCACAAACAGGAAAAATGTGGGCTTTATCCTAAATGGCCCCACTGGGAAACAGCACAGGTCTTCAGGGTAACTGACAGAACTCACCTGTCATCTCTTTTCAAGGCAATACTGACCTGGTTTGTAATATTTTGTCCTGAGATCCCTTCTAGGGAGGGAAATTGTATTCCTTTTTTTCTTAATGTTAAGGCCAGAATCAAGCAGGAAGTAGTATCTCCTTGCTCTGAGGGGTCCAGGTGAGCATAAAGTGAAAGCATCTTCCCCATAGGTAACAAGAAAAGTGCCTTCAAAGGAAGCAGCCAAGTGGGTACCACTCTGTCCTGGGTAATGCTAGACATTTCTGTTCCTCCATTCTAGACTAGTTTTATGTTACTATGATGGCCATCTGTTGCAAGCAGCCTCTCCCCTGCCCTCAAATCATACACTTCACTGAGAACAAAGATCAACAAATGCAAGCTTTCTTGTTCCTTGTTTCTCCAATCTCAAGAGAGGGATTATTGTTCCAACATGACTCGCTCATTCTGCCTTCCATCCTTTCACACAAGTCATTATATTCTACCCAGAAACACTTGTTCTGGTCCCTCTAACCCACCCCAACTCAAACACTTCCTTAAAAATATTTTTTAAACCAATGAATGTCCCTCACTTCTGTGTCTGCTCACCTCCTTCCGGGATCACTGTCTGGCTGCTCGTTAAGTCTGCATCCCTTTTACCACCATGTATAGTACTGACATGAGTACATCAAGCCCCTAATATCGTTCTGATGCTGGGGTTTCAGCTCATGCTATTGCCTCCAGGCTACAATGGCATCATATCAATGTGTGACCAGCGCATTACCTGGCCTGAGCCCAAGGGGAGGGAGCTTCATTCTCAAGGGTAGGAAATATGGAAGTGGCTACGCCTGAACTTTAATTAAAGAGACCAAATTTCCATTTCAGGGAAGCTCTCTCTAGGTGAGAATGACATTCAAAGCCTAATCTGCCAGAGACCACCAAGGACAAGTCTGTAGTCTGGCAAAGTCGCATTTATTTACTCCTCATAAGGGAGGGGAGTCCAGAGGAACCATGAGAGGAGAGAACCAGCAGGGAGGAAGTAAGTTGCTGTTGGGTTCCTGCTGAGCGATTCCGAAGAAGATGATAAGGAAAGCTGGGGTCAGTTCCGGAGTGGTTATTATTTCTGAGGCAAGATGAGAAGCTGGGATAAACTGGGGACTCATGGGGTGTTGTTCTGAGGCATGGGCAGCTCAGAAATTGGGAGTCTCTGGTATCAGAGGGACACAGCCCAGTGGGTCTGGGGCATCTTCGACAAGAAAGCAGTATTCACTGAATGAGGGTGACTTTGTGGCTTTTCATGGCTGCTGCATGACTTTGGGAGAAACAGTGTTTCCTGTTAAGTCTGCAGTTGTCTTCATCTGTGTCTGTCCTTCCAGCCCAAGTGACATTGCGGTTGCCTTTTTTTCCTTCTTCCCAGTCCCAGCTGATTATCCCATCCTAAACATTTTTGACTTTTTCACAGAGATGGACATGAACACTTACCCATCTTCCAGCTTATTTTTCTTCTTGCAAATTGTTAGCTTTGGAACAAATTCTACACCCAAGAAGAACCTGGACTGTATCTACTGACTCCAAAAGCTTGGGTAGAAAACCGAATACCTCATGGGCACTGTGGAAGCTGTTCACACCTTCTTCCCGTTGAAGGTCATAGCCTTTGACTAGAAGGGAAGATATGGGAGTTGAGTGTATTGCTACTTAGATGATGTCTAAGAACAGGATGTGGTTTTTCTGGACAATTACTTAGGATCTCAGAATGATGGACTTCTGGCAAGAGATAGATTTTCCACAGACCAAGAAGAAATTATCCTTTGAGAGATTCATTAACATGATGAATAAGGACTCAAAGGAAAATGTTAAGGGAAGGGCAAAAATACCACCAATAAAAATGTGACATAGAAAGAAAAACCATAGTGGGAGAGATACCTACTATTCTTCCAGAGAAAGGCTGGACAAAACAGCCAGAAATCACACCCAGGGCTGAAGAAATCCACACACCGATTTAACAGAGGAGCAGTAACAAAGTCAACAGGTACTTGAAACACCGGAAAGCAAATATGATCTCACAGTTATCATCATCAAGAGCTAGTGATATAGCATCTGGCACTAGATCATAGAAGGCAGTAGAGTATAGTAAAAGAGAAATTTGAAGCCAGGCTGACCAGGGCTCAACTCCCTGTGCTGCTTCTTACTTGTCATGTGATCCTGGTTAAGACATTTACTCTTTCTGAACTTTCATTGGCCCATCTATAAAATGGGTATTAGAATACTTATTTCACTAAGCTATTATGAAGATTAAAGGTTATAATGCATTTAAATATCTATCACAATATGTGGTACACAGTGAGCACCCAAAAGGTAGATAAGATCATCATTATCATCACTTATAGTAAAATGGTGGTACTTCTAGACTTCAACAAACCAAATGGTGAAAACATGTTGCCTAATAGTTGGTTGAGAATAAAAGCAAGGAGAAAGAAGTAATGTTATTAGATCATGCGATGAACTTCCCTGGAACAGAAGAAAGGTACAGTATTGAATTCTATCCTTCTCCCTAATACTTCTTTTCCCCTCTCAACAAGCATGGGCAACTCTGTGTATGTATACATATGTACACACACACACACACACACACACACACACACACACACACTCACTCCTTCCCTCCTCTGTTTTCTGTATCTCAGGACATCCAATCCACCCAATCTGAATTTTGAAGTCACTGCTGACCTGTGAAAGGTCAGTCTTTAGTAGAGAGAAGGGCACACAAGGCAGATTCTATGAGTTGATGACAGAAAGATGGATGCATAGATGGGTCTTTCCAGAAATTTTCAGATAAGATGAAGGAAAAAGATATCCCATTAGTCTATGGGGATGGCAGGTTAAAAGAATGCTTGGGAAATAGATAGAAGAGGGATTCTTGGGTATGTGTATAGACAGAAGAAAAAGAGCTCTTTGAGAAAAAATACTAAAGATACAAAGAGAGAAAGGAGAGATTTATGAAACAGAATATCTATAAGGAGGCATCTGGGGATATGCAAAAAGTCAGGTTAGCCTTGGAAAAAAAATGATACAAAAAGAATAAAGGTAAAAGTAGCCATGGAAATAAATGTTTCAAGGCAAAGAGAAGAGTTTGCAAGGAATGGACTCTATCTTTTTCAGGGAAGTGTGTAACTAAATGATGTGCTGAGGGGAGTTGGAGGGGGGGGGGAGGCTAAATTGGGGGCATCAAAAGGGTATAACAAGAAAATGGAACAGATGCTGTGGGAAATTAGAAAAGGAACCAACTAGGAATGTATAAAAAAGGATTCGTGGGCAGCCGTTGAGGAGCCAGCTGTGGTCAGAAATCAGTTTGGTCATGGATATAATCAGCATGGTGAGATGATTTTCCCGAGTACTACATGGCAGCCTGGGAACAGGGCAGAAGCCAACAGATGCTAAAGTCCATCTCGGTTTAGGGATTGGCAGGGCAGGTGCAGGGAAACAAGAGGGATGTAAGGGAACAGACAATACTGGTAGGGATTAATATCAAATGGCAGACAGCGCTGAATGTGGGTGGGAAATGGTTGATGGGGTCAGGAAGACTGCAGAGGCAAGACAGGACCGAAAGTCAAGGAAGAAAAGAAAAGGGAATATAACATGTCAATGATGCCCAAGAGGTTCTGGGAGAGCAAGAGAATAGGAGATGTGGAGGGCTAGAGATTTTAGTCGAAAAGCTGAATTTCAGAGTTTGAAATATCAGAAGTAGAACACTTCCAGTTCCAGTTCAAGGAAGTGCTATGCTGGAGCATTTGAGGATGCATCTGTGTGGCCACTGACACGGTCTAAGATGATGTCAGGAGTCAGGATAGCATAGAATACTAACCTGAGCACCAGAGGCCCCAAAGAATATGAGTAGGTAACCCAAAGATTGGCCTATGCCAATGAAGAGAATCAGTAATACCCAATGGCATGTATATTAAAGAATAAGGAAAAAGGAAAGTTGTTGAACAATATCCTCGCACCAGAAGCTAGCTTTGGGATTGAGAAATTACAAGAATGAGCAGCTTCCATGTAAGAGGGCAGTGAAGAAAATAGTGCCATCAAGACAAAGAGAGCCAGAAAAATGGTTGAGAATATATGGACATTTCTTGACCAAAGAACAGAAGTTGTAGGGGGACAATAGATATTACAAGGTAGTGTCAGCCAGGAGCCAATATGCCTATGAAAGGGACACGGATTGCTGAACTTATAAAGGGACATTTCATCCTTTAGGATGCCAAGGAGGCAACAAGGGGAACTACAACTCTGTATGAGTTTGACTAAGAAAGAAGAACTGATTGGTAAAAGTATAAGTGAAAGAAACTTTATGGCCATGTCCTCTTAATTGCTATTCAGTAATGACCAAGGACAAAAAAGTGAGAGGTACAAAGATGTTCCCCAGATACTGGGAGTGAAAGTTTTTACATGAGACCACAGTGGCCCTTCAGTGGACTGTTTAAGAATAAAAGATTGGGGGGAGGGGGGTTCTCATAGTATCATCAATTCCCCATGTCCTTGAAGGACAAAAAGGAGAAATAACTAAAGAACACAATGGAGCTACACAAGAAACTGGCTGGCAGGCTACAAGAACTAATGTAGCTATAGCAAGCTTGGATTTTTCAAGGTAACTTCACTGACCCTAAATAGAAGATATATGTGAACAGGTGAAAGAGAGAGAGCAAGTAAGCAAGCAAGAACACCAGTGAGATGACTCAGTTCCTATTTCTATTTCACTTAAATGATAAGGATAATTTTCAAATTGAAACAGTAGCATAAATATGAATAATAGTTCATCAGGGCCCAACAGATGCTGAGATACTGAGAGGAGCAAGCAGTTGAAAATGAGTTTGGGTCTGTGGGCCCACATCAAGGATATCCCGTGGTACTGGGACAACCAACATTCCTGATTGAGAAGCCACTGCTAGTACTCTCTGAAAAATCATGGCTCACTACAAAACTGAAGGAAGACTATAGTTTGACAACAGCCCAATTTTCAAAAGCCAAACATTTCTAAAACAGCTCAGAAATCAAAGACTGCTGATATGAATGGGAAAAAACAATTAAACTGATGGTTATGAGCAATGATCAGGTAGCAAGACTGGTAGACCTAGGCAATGCCACCAACTAAGTGTTTTTGAGTTTCAGTAAGTCACTGAAGACATTTCTCCCTATAGGATACATTCATGTGAGACAGTGAGATGTGTCCTGCACTGTTATAAAGGTAGACTGATCTATGACTGGCTGAATAACCTTACTCAAAAAGGAATGCTAATAGAGTGCTACTCAGCGATAAAAAGGAACCATTGATAAATGCAACAACTTGGATGAACCTCAAAAAATTACACTGAGTGAAAAAAAGCCAATCTCAAAAGGATATATGTTGCATGATTCCATTTATGTGACATTTGTGAAATAACAATTATAGAGATAGAGAACAATTGTCAGGGAGTAAGCATTGGGAAGGGGAAGAGATGTGGCTGTAAAGGGGGCTGTAAAGGGGGAGAACAAGGGAGTCTTGTAGTGATGGTAAAATTAAGTATCTTGATTGTGCTGGTGATTACATAAATCCATATATGTGACAAAACTCCATGGAGCTAAACACACGCATGCACATACACACACACAATCTGAACTAAGTTCTTTGGACTATACCACTGTCAGTTTCTCAGTTTTGATACTGTCCTATAGCCGTGTCACAAATTAATATTGGGAGAAGCTAGAGGAAGGGTGCGTGGGACTTCTCGGTATATCCCTTTGAAACATCCTCTGAATCTGTGACTATTTCACAATAAGAAACTATTTTATTTTTTTTAAGATTTTATTTATTTATTCATGAGAGACACACACAGAGAGAGGCAGAGACATAGGCAGAGGGAGGAGCAGGCTCCATGCAGGGAGCCCTTTGTGGGACTCGATCCCGGGACCGCGGGATCATGCCCTGGGCCAAAGGCAGATGCTCAACCACTGAGCCACCCAAGCAACCCAAAACAAGAAACAATTTTAAAGGACATTGATTAATGGATCAATGTTAACCTCACAAAAGGAGATCTAGATGCTTATCTTGGGGCTCTGTACTTGGTACTACTCATATAACCATTTTTAACCCAACAAGTTAAAGACGACAGAGAAAACATGTTCACCAAGGTTATGAGTGATGGAAAACACAGAGACCCAGTTAATCTGTTTTCAAAGAGAACTAGAATCTACAAGTGTCAACAGGCTGGACTCGGGATTGAAATGTAAGAGGGACAAAGGTACAACCCACCGTTGTACTCCTCAGCACACAGCACAGTGTCTGGTACAAAGAAGAGGATTCAGAAATTATCTGGCGGAAAAATACGTGAATGCTGTTTTTATTTTTTTTTTAAGATTTTATTTATTTGACAGAAAGAGCGAGAACAAGCAGGGGGAACAGCAGGCAGAGGGAGGAGAAGCAGACTTCCTGCTGAGCAGGGAGCCCAACCAACATGGGGCTTAATCCCAGGACTCTAGGATGATGACCTGAGCCAAGGGCAGATGCTTAACCAACTGAGCCACCCAGGCACCGCATGAATGCTGTTTTTAAAATATTCAACAGGTTTAATGGGACTTCATCTGAAAAGGCTCTTTAGCAAAAAAAAAAAAAAAAAGTAGGTAATATTCTCTCAAACTGATACAATATCCCTGTCCAAATATCTGAAAGCTGGCAAATAGACGAAGGGTTAGATGTTTTCCTGTGCGGCACAATGGTTAGAGATTATCAAGAGATTTCAGCTCAAAATAAAGAGGGATTTTCAAACATTTCAGTCCTCATGTCAATGGAATATCAATACTGGTTACAGCAACAAGAATGTGCTAGAAGGCCTAATAAGTACTATACAATTATTATCTGACTTAATCTTCACAAGAATTCTGTAAGGTGGGTACCATTATCCCCAGTTTGCAGGCGAGAGAACTAATGCACAGAGGAGTTGAATAATCTGCCCAAGGCCAACCACAGCTAGTTGATCAGAGCTAGAATTCAAATTCCGGCAGCCCCACTCCAGAACCACTACTTATCAGGTAACAGAAATGGTTAGTGGTGAGTAGACGGCTAGCCTGAGTCAGAGGCTGTACTAGATCAAATAAAAGATTCTAGGAATCTTGGATGAAGGGCTAGATTGAACTGGAAACACAAAGTGATGACCTCCTGGAAGTGGTATGGCTCTGGTCCAAAAACAAAAAGAAAACAAAGAAGAAACATTTTCCAGAATGTATAGTTTACTAGGAAGATAAGGGACACTGCTGTCAAAATCTTTCTTACACATATATTTCTAGTCTTGTAATGACTGTTTATGTTAGTCTCTAAACTTCGGCTCTTCTTTGCTTTCTTGCAGAGTATTTTCACCATGGTTGTACAATTTGGGTGATTTTATTCTATATTTAAGAGTGGGGGGAGCAGAATGCAACGTGCATGGTTACTAAATGAGCCTGTTCTGTCTCTGCAGCCCCTAAACTGAAAACAACTAAGACAAAACAAACAGAAAATTATCAGCTGTAAGGCTCGAAAATAGGCTGTTTGTAAGTGAAAGCAACAGCATTAATGCCCAAAAAGCTAAGACAGACCAGGGAGACTGTAGCACAATTCCCTACACATGTGGATCAGTTTGGGCTTTACCAAAATCTGCAGTTTGAAAATTCACCAGAAGATTAGTGTCACCATAACTTAACTGAATCACAAAGGCACCTCTGAAGCATTTCCTATTACAGCCCCTGCCTCCATCAACTGCAGCAACATACATTAAAATCTCAAAGCTCACTACATTTTGACAGTTTTAATTAACAAGTTTTCTCTGCTCAGACCACATAAATTGAGATTTCTACCTCTGGGGAAATAGAGTAGGGTATTCCTTCATTAAAGATTTAAAAAAGAAACAAACCTGCCATGTTGAAAGTCTGTTTAATAGTCTTTGGAGTATGCAGTACATAGTTAAAAGTAGAGACAGAAGATAAAATATTAAGTCAAATCAAGATAAATTTCTGAGAAATAAATTGGACAGAGGAAAATAAACCAAGGTCATCACAATAAGCAACCTGTTTTCAGAAACAGCCAAACTGTCTCAGACTTTTACCAATGGCCACACTTATGGCATCTCAAGGGAGTTGGGGATGGGTACTGTCTGAACAGCTTGTCAGAAGCCTTAAAACAAATATGCCAATTCTGTAAAATAAAAGTGCTTTGAAGAGAAGGCTCTATAGCTCAGAGGTTAGAGCACTGGTCTTCTAAAAGTGCTTTGTTGGGTTTCTATAGATATTTGTGTTCCCATCTGCTGGGTTCTAGCTGGAGGTTAAGAAGTGGAGCTTGCAGGGCACCTGGGTGGCCCGGTCCGTTAAGTGTCTGACTCTTGATTTGGGCTTGGATTATAGCTCATGGGTCATGAGATCAAGCTCTGAGTTGGGTTGTGCCCTCAGGGGGGAGAGTCTGCTTGAGATTTTCTCTCTCTCTCTCCCTCTCCCCAAGCCCTAAAATAAATAAATAAATCTTTTTTTAAAAAGATGCAGGGATGCCTAGGTGGCTCAGCGATTGAGTGTCTGCCTTTGACTCAGAGCATGATCCTGGAGTCTCAGGATCAAGTCCCACATCAGGCTTCCTGCATGGAGCCTGCTTCTCCTTCTGCTTATGTCTCTGCCTCTCTGTGTGTGTGTGTGTCTTTCGTGAATAAATAAATAAAATCTTTTTTTAAAAAAAGGCCGTAGAATTTGCTACAAAAGGCAGGAGAGTTTTGGCTGTTTTATAAATATGGGCAACAGGGCAGCCCCAGTGGCTTAGCGGTTTAGCACCGCCTTCAGCCCAGGCATGATCCTGGAGACCCGGGATCCAGTCCCACGTCAGCTTCTCCCTCTGCCTGTGTCTCTGCCTCTCTCTCTCTCTCTCTCTCTCTCTCTCTATCTCTCCGTGTCTCTAATAAATAAATAAAATATTTAAAAAAACAAAAACAAAACATGGGCAACAGCCAGCCTACAGCACGAGGATGAGATCTGAACTGACCTCAGAGGCAGAACCTAGAAAATGCAGCCAGCTGGGTGGTGTGCAAGGACAGAGGGGCAGGTAGGATTCTCTTACCTAATTATCAGAGACCTAATAATAATAATAAATAACTATCAGAGACCTGTTTTATATACCATGTGAAAGGCCAGTTAGTACCAGACCCCAAAGTCCAAATCTATCTGTTGCAAAAGAATGAGTACCAGTCTGTCAGTCATAAGAAACAGCTCTGCCACTAGCCAGCCCGGTGATTCTGGATAAATTACAACTTAAGGCTCACTTTTCCCATTTATAGAACAAGAGGAGTGATATTTGGGGGGGGGGTTAGTTTTTGACCTCATATCCCAAAGGAAATGCCAGATGGAGTCAAGATTTAAATGTAATTAAAATCATAAATATTACTGTGAGAAACCAGTCTGTTCCTGACATTTGCAAAGCCAGAAGCAAAAATATAAACATAGGCTCACAATTGCCCTCCCCTGACTCCACTTCCTGGTTATAAGAAGAACATATTACATTAACTTTTTTATCTTTTTCAATTTTTAAAAATTTTATTTATCTATTCATGAAAGACACAGAGAGAGAGAGAGAGAGGCAGAGGCATAGGCAGAGGGAGAAGCAGGCTCTATGCAGGGAGCCTGATGTGGGACTGAATCCCGGGACCCCGGGATCACACCCTGAGCCAAAGGCAGATGCTCAACCACTGAGCCACCCAAGCATCCCTAATGTTCTTAAAGAGAAGAAATGGATTATCATTTCTAGGGACTTAGTAACATTCTACAAGAGTATCCCTTTGTAGCTTTAACATTTTAGGATTCTATGAAAGGAAAAAGCCCAACGAACTATATGATATTCTCCAGAAAGCAGGAGTCACCGAAGCATCTTCTACATTAAAGGGACAAAACTCTTAGCACAAAACAAAAAAAAATTCACCTAGAAGACAAAGGCCCTACAAGTACAGAGTCAACAGTCCCCATACTTAAGGCTCTGGAGTACTTTGCTTTCTGGATTTTATCTTGAAAGTAATATCCCCAAGTCCTTTAATGCCAAATGACTTCCACACAAAACTAAACCAATCAGTTTGATGAACAATTGGTAGGTGGAAGGAAAGGACAGAAATGAACACAGTAGTAGTGGTGGGGGGGCGAGGAAAGTATTTTTTCCACCATTCTTCCATTTCAAGGTGGAGAATCTTTTGTTAGAGTAACATTTCTGGTATTTTTCTGCCCTTGTACTTACTCTTCCCGTGCTACAATTATTTGCTTGAGATATCAATTTAGAAGCATAAATTCATGTCAAATCTAAATTGCAAGGTTGGCCCACCATAACCATAGTTTAAAAACAATTTTTCTGCCTATCTATCTATACATACCTAAAAACATATGCATAGGCACGAGCTATGTGCTTAAGCAACACTTGCTGCCTGGCTGTTCCGGGAGATCAGAAATCAGAAAGACTCAGATAAGTAGTCTGTTTCATGACTAGAAATTTGTATATATGTGTGAGAAAGGAGTCTGCTAAGCAAGGCATAACAACATAAGCGGGTCCTTAAAAATACCCATTTCAAAGTATCAGATCTTTATCTTGTACCACACAGAGCTTCCCTTTTGTAAGCAAAAAACCACACCAGCTCAAAGACCTGTCGCCTATTTCTGCAAGTCCCTTAGAATACAGAGGGGACCTCTATCAAACTCCTATCCATCTTTCTCCAACCAGCTCAAATATCACCTCCTTCCCAAACCTTCCCTCCTCCTCACCAGAGCTGCAAGTGACCTCTTGTTCACTTAAGATTCCAAGTGCTTTGTTTCTAGCACTCATTACATATAATTTAATAAAGAATCATGTGTGTACATGTTCTTTTACTCGATTATAAGATCTTCGATGGCAAAGTCCAAGTCACTGATCTTTATCTGAACCACACTATTAAGTGTCTTACATAGTTATGTGTAAGACTTAACTTCAAGAACTTATATATATGTTTAAAAGCATCCTCCCTCCCCACCCCTTAATGATGCAAGCACTAGAGAATCGACGTGAGGTCAGCCTGAGACTTTCTGATTACAGCAGCAAACTTTAGCCTAAAAATTTAATAGTTTTTTTTTAATTAATAGTTTTAAGCCTTCCTCGGCTTTTAGTCTCATGTACATGACAAAAGGGTAAGAGATCACCCACCCCCAGGAGCTAGCTTGATAAAACAAGTGCCATCCAAAAGAAATCTAAAAATGCCAGCCACATGTATAATTGTAAATTTCCCAGAAGCCAGGTTAAGAAAAGTGAAAAGAAACAGGGTGAAATTTTTTTGAAGATTTTTAATTTATTTATTCATGAGAGACACAGAGAGAGAAGTAGAGACACAGGCAGAGGGAAAAGCAGGCCCCCTGCAGGGAGCCTGATGTGAGACTGGATCCCAGGACCCCGGGATCACTACCTGAGCCAAAGGCAGACATTAAACCACTGAGCCACCCTGTTGCCCCAGATAGGGTGAAATTAATTTTAATAATAAATTTTATTTAACCCAATATTTCCAGAACATTATCACTTCAACATGTAATCAAGACTTTAGGGGAAAAAAGACTTTAGAAATTACTGAAATGCTTTATATTCTTTGTGTCATATGAATTCTTTGAAATCTGGTGTGTATTTTCCACAAACAACATACCTTGATTCATACCAGGCACTATTTATTAGCTATAGAAGCCAGTATCTTAACTTCTCTTTGCCTCAGCTTCCTCAATTTAAAAATGGGAATAACGACATTTACCTTAAGGAGGTATATTGAATTTTAATAATATAATATGCATGAAAGGGCTTAAGAATAGTACCTGGCAAGTTGGAAGGGCTCCATAAACATTAACTACCTTCATCACCCTCATCTTCCATTTACTATAGGAAGAAACCAAGTACATGAAGAAACAAGGCATATTTCCCAAGTTCACGAAGCAAATCAATGCTGCTTCTATTCTCTTTCAAATAGTTGTCTATTAAACCTTGTAGGCCAGCTGGGAGTAATGGAAAATCATTTTTTTTTTATCCACTGAAAATTCCAAAGTGCAAGCCAAATGGAGCTTGGGAGTCAGCCCAAAAGGCAACATTCTTCAAAATGGCAGCTAAGAGAAATGCCATTCAGCTGTGTTATACTAACACCCTTTCACCTATGCCACTTCCTTTAGGCTCTGACTCCCTTGTGCTGTAATACTGCATCCATGCTAATAGATGAGAAAGTAGAACTCCTTAGGTTTCACTTTGCCTTGTTTATTTGGAGTTATTTTTACTGTTGCTGCTGCTGTTGTTTTAGATGACTGGTAAGGTTGAATATTCTTGCACACGTCTGCAAAATGTCCAGCACCCAAGACCATCCAATCTTTGACATCCTTGATCCTACTCTTCAGGAGAGGAGGGAGACAAGCAGAGAAGCAGCAACACAGAAACAATGGCAGAATTGAAGGGTGGCCTGGAAATCAAGAAATCTGATGTCTAGACCAGGTTCTATGATCAAATCAATACATGGCCTTGGGCAACCCACTTAAACTCCTGAGCTATATCTCAGTTTAAGATAAGGTCACCTGCAACATTCAGGACTAAGAATTAAAATGCAATAACTCGAGATGAAATTGCATCAGATCTTCGCGTTCCTTTTTTTAAAAAAATATTTTATTTATTTACTCATGAGAGACACACAGAGAGAGGCAGAGACACAGGCAGAGGGAGAAGCAGGCTCTCTGTGGGGAGCCTGATGTGAGACTCAATCCCAGGACCCCAGGATCACGACCTGAGCCAAAGGCAGATACTCAACCATTAAGCCATCCAGATGCCCCTGGTCTTTGCATTCTTGTTTCTCTGACAATAAGTTCCTCTTGGGAAAAAAAATAAGCATTGACAAAGATAATTTCCGTTAATAACCAAATAATTAAAAATACCTAGAAAAGTAACCTTTACCTATCTGATATGTATGCTGCTGCCACTGAAATCCAAACAATCATCATATCCTCCAAGGTTAAGAACTACAGGACATCAGCATAAACACAAAGGCGCACCAATGACTACCTCCATGGGTCTCCCCCTAACCTCAAATGACCTGGAGCAGGGTTTCCCAACTGCAGCACTGCTGACATCTTGAGTTAGGTAACTTTGCTCTGGGGGGACTGGCCTGTGCATTGTAAGGTATTTAGCAGCTTCCCCACTTCTACCCACTAGATGCCAGTAACATCCCCCCCCCCCCCAGTTGTGACAACCAAAAATGCCTCCAAACATCACCAAATGTCCTCAGGGGGCAAAACTGCTCCCAGGTGAGAACCCCTACTGTGGATCCTTTACCACGGCTACCCTAAATTCCTTTGGAATTAAGATTATATGCATACCTACAATTTTTAGTAACACAGCCTCACTAATATGATATGGAGTGATCAACTTCCACTGGCAATCTGGATTCTCAAAAGGCATAACCTTTCCAGTTAATGTGCATTTATACACATATAGTGGAAGATAATTTTGTAAAATGACCCATTATACTGCAGATGTTATCCATATATCTTTTTCAGAGTCAAAATAATGTTTCCACACAAACAGTGATGCTGGTGGCTTATAGTTTAGATTAAGGTATTTAAGTTTTAGAGCCCATGATTTACTTCTTTTTTTTTATTATTTACTTCTTTAATGGTAGCACCTTGGCTTTAATTCACTGGTCAAAGTCTGGTTCTCAATGGTCCTACGCCCATTCAATCACCTTTTCATCTAAAGTTTTGACAGGGTTATTTTATTTTCTTCAGTCTGTGCGTATAAGCAAATTGAGAACGTATCAGCCATAGAATAACAGGGTCACCCAACACATAGGGAAGATCTACTCTTTAATGCTACAGGGACACAAAAAAAGAAATACATATTAGACACAAAAGAACCAGAGAATAGAAACAACCACGGAAAGAATCACATCAACCACGTGCCCGAGGTCACTCAGCTAACTAATTTGACATGCGACAGTGAAGCATTCAAGTAAGGGTATCTTGATTGTAGCCACAGATGAAAAAACTAGAGTTCAGAGCTCAATTTATGGGTCTGGAACTCAACCCAGAGAAGAACAAATACCAACATGAAATGGTGGTCACCTCTGAGGAGGGGAATGAAAGGGCACTTTCACTTTTTACTCAAGATGCTTCTGTATTATCTTTGTAAGATCAATATGTAATTATGTATTGCTTCTGTAATTAAAAAACAAAAAAGCAAAAGCCAGAAGAGAAGATAGAATCTCAGAGGGAGAGAGTGTAAAGAGAGAGAAGGCAAAAGAACTCGACACTCCCAAATATGGGCAGAATTAGGGGGCAGAAGAAAGCAAAAGCAAAGAAGCAGCAGGAGAAGCAGGCAGAAAGAGAACTAGGAAAGTACAATAACTCTGTGGCCAAGGGAGGGAAGTTTCAAAAAGGAACTGAACTGTCAACAGAACCAAAAAGGGAAAAGGGGGAGAACAATAACATGGCAGAACAGAATTCAGATCTCAAAGAGGCTACTTACACTTCACAACCTTCTCCTTATATCATGTCCCTCCATTTTTGAGAAAAAGTGAGGCCCCAAAAGGTTAGGTGGCTAGCTGGACAGGTGCTGATAGCTGGGGGTGAGGGGACACAGCAAAGGGCGACCACAAAATGTTTAAGGACAGGCTAGTGAATGGGTCTGGTGGAAAGGAACAGAAGATACCAGGAGAAAAGGGGGATAATTGGATAAGTAGTACCTGGAATAGACGGGAAGAGAGGAACAGGAAGAGGCAGAAGGAAACAAAAAATAATACCAATTCTCTGAAGCTGTATAACTTGCTTCCCTTTTTGTTTGGGTTGCTAGATTGGGAGGTCAGGGGAATCACTTAAGAGTACCTGGGTGTCCCCAGAACTCCACCCTTGGCACCTTTCCCCTCTCACACTATACACCTACCCTAGGCTCCATGTACCATTTATACATGAAAGAGTCCCAAAAATCTCTATTTCTGCCCAAACCCTCTCCTAACCCCCAGACCCAGAAGAGATAAATCTTTCCTTAGATAGCTATAGACATCCAAACTGAAATGCCCCTCACCACAATTCTACTCCTGCTCCAGTGCTGTCTCAGTAAAAAGACCCCACAGGATGATTTTAGGCAAATTATTGATCATCATCTTTCATTACATCTTTGTAAGTGAGATGAAAAAAAAAAACATAAAACATTTGCCGGATGACAGTAAAGTCAGAGTCACAGCTGCAAGAGTAGCCTTACCCAATGAGTGTCCATTAACAGACTGTCAGCAAGCTGCTAAGTCTTCAATTAGCCCCATTCGGCTCTATGTCAAGTGTACCAAACACTTGTAGGTGACCCCCAATAACACCTACCTCCTTGCGTTTGTGTCCTTGTATAAACCCCTTGCCTTGAGTGTGATAGGGATCTATAACTAGCTTCTAGTCAATAAAATACAGCAAAGGTAATGAGAGATCACCCCCATGATTAGGTGCGTGTGTGTGTATACACATACATACACACACACACAGCAGTCCCCCCTCTTATCTATGGGAGATATGTTCCAAACCCCCAGTGGATGCCTGAAATTATGAATAGTACCAAACCCTATGTATACTATATTTTTTCCTACACATACATACCTGTGATAGTTTAACATATAAATACACACAATAAGAGATTAACAATAATAAATGAACAATGATAACAATATACTATCATGAAAGTTATGTAAAAGTGCTCTCTCTCTCTCTCAAAATATCTTATTGTACTACACTTACCCTTTTTTTCCTATGATGACATGAGATGATAAAATGCCTATGTGATGAGATGAAGCAAGGTGAATGGACTTTCTGCTTTCAAACTGAGGGTATCCTGGAAAACTGAAACCACGGAAAGCATAACCACAGATAAGGGGGGGGACTACTGTATATGGGGTTCCTCCTTGCTAGCATGACACAGACTTCATCCCTTGCTGGCCCTGAAGCAAGCTGCTGTGCTGTGAAGTGCTGATGGAGAGGACCATGTGGCAGGGACCTACAGGTAGCCTCTGGGAACTGAGGGCCTCAATCCTCCAACCACAAAGAAGTAAATTCTGCCAATGGCTACATAAACTTGGAAAAAGATGCCAAGCCTCAGATGAGATTGTGGTCTCAGCCAACACCTGGATCACAGCCTGAGAGATTGAGCAAAGGACCCAGCTAAACCACGACAGACTCATGACCCGTGGAAACTGTGAGATAAGTGGTATTGTTTTGAGCTACCAAATTTGCGGTCATTTATTATGCAGCAATAGAAAATGAATATACCAAGTAATATTTTATTAATTACTTAAAGATATTTATGAAATACATGAAAATGCTAAACCTAACAAGAGGAACAAGAAATAAAAAGTTAACTACATTAATGTTTAAAAAGAGTAAAAGCCAAGACAGAAAGGGTTTTGTTTTGTTTTGTTTTAAGAAGAAGAAGAAAAAAAAGAGACACATACTTGGAGATAAAGGAGGCCTTGGGTTCATTATGAGCTCACAGTAAGATGCAGCTACCAAAAACCCAATGCTACATGAGACCGTATTAACAAACTATAATGTACAAAACAAAAGTAGAAGCAGTCTTGCTGTACCATAGGAACTGGTCAAATCAAAATAATATTTCCCACATGCCTCCAAGGCATTAGGAAGAATAGAGGGACATACATGTTCCTGTCCCTCGAGAACTTTTTACAGTATCTGGGGAGCTAAGATAAACATTAAAAAGTCAAGTCATAATAATTTGAAAACCAGTTTAAGACAACTATAGAAAAAATGTTATAAAGCAGGCATTAGAATTCATCTGGCAATTGGTTAGAGGTGTTAACAGAAGTAGGAGACAATACATCATTACCAATATTATCATTATTGTTTTGCTGATAGAATATAAAAGTGAATGTACTCAACACTGGGATTCAATTTCACATTACTAAATGCAAGCACTTTTAATTTTGAAAATACAGAGGTAAAATAAAAACATTCAGACAAGCTCTGCTATTCTGAAGGCTTTTTAGTGGCAAATAACATTATGTTTTACAGATAAGTAAATATGGGCAAAGGAGTACCAAATAATTGGTTTATGATTATAAATCAGTATGTCGATTGCACTAAGAAGTGGGTTTTCTCTTAAGTCTAGAATGCTAGTGAAAACTCACATAGTCTTTCTTGATTACGATGGCTACTTTTAGCCAATGTGAGGTTTTCACTAAAAGAATCTGAAATCCTGAGTCATCATTTACATCATTTACTCTTCTCCCTCCAAAGTTGATCAGGAGTCCAGGTTTGTCACTTCTGGGACGCTTGGGTGGCTCAGGGCATGATCCAGAATCGAGTCCCACATCAGGATCCTTGCGGGGAGCCTGCTTCTCCCTCTGCCTGTCTCTGCCTCTCTCTCTGTGTGTCTCTCATGAATAAATAAAATCCTTAAGAAAAAAAAAAAGTTTGCCACTTCCTCCTTTGTGATGTGTCTCACATTTATCCCTTCCTTTAAATCCCCCAAATCAACACCTTATATCCAGACCCTTGAAATGTTCTGCCTGAATCTCTTTCAGCAATCTCCTAACTAATCTCCCCATTTGCGGTATCTGCCTCCCATCTGTCTTGCATAGTTCTAACTATGGCATTTTCTGCTCCAAGCCTTCAACTGCCTCCACTGCTTACACTGCTTAGTTTGGGGGCCACAGTTGGTTTCAAGTGCTGGCTCTATCGCTTCCTAGCTATGTGACTTAGAACCTTCTTGCTCTCATTTGTTAAGCTAGGATAATACCAACTGCCTCATATGTCCTGTTTTTTCTGGATCAGTCCCTGTCTAGTCTATACTCCTACCGCATGTGATTAGCACACCACTTCAACTCTCAGAAGTGTCCTGGTTTTGACACTAAATCATTCAGTCAATAAAGTATCATTAAAATGATTTATTTTTTAAAGATTTTATTTATTTATTCATGAGAGACACACACACACACACAGAGGCAGAGACACAGGCAGAGGGAGAAGCAGGCTCCACACAGGGAGCCCAATGTGGGACTCGATCCCAGGACTCCAGGACCACACTCTGGGCCGAAGGCAGGTACTAAACCACTGCCACCCAGGGATCCCTCATTAAAAGGATTTAATGTGACGGTGCACATAAATATAACAGGTCTGGCATGATACTTTTTCCCCATTCCCTCAAATGTACCTTATACTTTGCTGCCTGAAATCATTATCTCTAACATCAGCAACTATAGAAAAACCTATGCCATACTACATAGTCTATCTTAGATGCTCCCTCCTTACCTCTAACTCCTACGGTAGGATAAACCTCTCTTATAATGTATATCGAACACTAGGTAATTTGTGGTAATTTGTGACCATGTTTTAAGTGCCTCGGAGACTAGCTGTGGGGAAGACAGTGTCTGCTTCTGTTTCCTCTTAGTTACACACAATACCTAGTAGTGTCCTCCACACAGAAGATACTCACTAAATGACTTACTTAAATTTAGAAATAACCCAGATTTTTTGCCATAGAATTACATTCACTTCCAGAGAATTCACTCCTCCATCCACTGTTTGCTTAAGCCTCTGCTTTTCTTTTTCTCCTGATATCATTTCACTTGCTCATCAGTACCGTCATTAGAGTACCAAGGGGACTCTAATAGAAAGCTTTCCTCTTTCCTACCTGGCCATAACCCTGATTGCCTTGCGGTGACAATGGAGGAGGAATTCCTGGAGCAATGGACCTAGGAATACAGAATAACCAGGAGCACAGCCCCTTCAGCCAGACTGCCTTGGACCCAGGCTCTTTATCAGTTACAAGCTCAGAATCCAGGTAAAGCACTTGGGAAAAAGTATACAGTAAATAATTGATAAATGATAGCTATTCTTTTTCTTTTCCCTTCCAGTCAAATCAGAATGCTTTACTATGAAGTGAGGCCTCTCAGCAACATCCTCTACCCAGGACGGCCAAGTACAGGCTCTCAGCAGATACCAAGTCTATCTTGCCCGCTCACAGCTCCGTCTTCTCTTTCTAGGATGTCTGATTTCTTCTCTCTCAGTTCCTCCCCCATTTATGCCAAGTCCAAGCTGGGGCCATTTCTAGCAGCTTCTCTGATCACCAGCAGGGATAAGAATCTTCCTGTTGGGTTCTCTAAGCATAACATTCACATCCAGGTTCAGGTTCGACCTCAAACCACACTCCAGGCAGCTCCTCATTCTCTGTATTTCCACAAGCAGAAAATCTCTCAAAAGTTACACTAGTTACAGGCCCCTTCGTTCTTTTTTTTTAAGATTATTATTTATTTATTCATGAGAGACACAGAGAGAGAAGCAGAGACATAGGCAGAGGGAGAAGTAGGCTCCATGCAGGGAGCCCAATGTGGAACTCGATCCCAGGACCCAGGGATCACCACCTGAACAAGGCAGACACTCAACCACTGAGCCACCCAGGTGCCCCAGCCCCCTCTTCCTGTATCAATTTACAGCCTGAAATAACTTAGCCTTTCTCTTTTCTCACAATTGTTCCCACCATTCCAGTCTCTGCCACCTGCCCAATTATATATTGTATACATACAATTATACATCAAGAGTAAAACCTGTCTTGCTTCTTAATCCACTGGCTAAAATTCCAAATATTAGCAAACCAGGGTCAGTTAAGACAAGCTAGGGACTCTGGTCTCTAAACACACAGCTGAATAAAGGAATTATTCAGTATGGCAAACCTAGAGGACATTTTACTTCTCATATCTCAGGCAAAAGTAGTCTTTTTGTGGGGGGAGTGAGCTAAAATGAGCTTAAAGCATTGGAGGAGTTAATCAAAACTTCATTACATAAATGGAAGGCAACTTATATCTTCTTCATTTCAAACATGAGACTATACTTGCATTCCTTGTCAGGACCTTAGGAAAAAAGCTTCAGAAATTGTAGCCTATCATTCACTCACCATATTTAAACAAGTTAAACAAGAACAACAACTATTTATCCAGACATGAAGACACTTAATTATTTAATTGTGACCTAGAATACAATCACCGTGCAACTTAGGTATTAAAATACCCACATATCAAAACTAACAACATAATTAAAATTACTTCATCAACAAAAAGAAAAACCTAATAAAATCATGATTTTTTTTTACCTAATTTTCTCTCACTTAGTTCCTTAGCATTAAGCATTAATAAAACCACAGCTCCCCCTAAGCTCCCTGGCCATGATGATTTTCTGGCAGCTTAAAGAGGCCCCCAATCGGCCCGGACTTTGCCTTCTGTGCTTCAGACCTGACCTCTCACCTAAACCATTATTACAGCTTTTTATTTCTTAGTATAATAGCGTCAAGAAAAGAATCAAGTGAGGTACATGTTTTATTTAAATTTTCTTATGGAAAGGCATTATAGCTTGTTGTAAACAAGTCAAGCTGTATAGAAACGTATCAAATGGAATTGCAAATCCTCTAGCCCTGCCAACCCCCAATCTCCAAGGTAACAACTGATAACTGTTTCTCATGTCTTGTTCCAGAAAATGTCTATGCATATGTAAGTATACATATATACAAACTCATATCTACCCTTTAGCTCCCCTTTTCTCTCCGTTGTACAGATGGGATCATACAATACCATTCTGCACCTTTTTTTTTCCACTTAAAATGTATCTTGGACACCATTCCCTATCATTATATATATAGATCTCTTTCTTAATGAAATGCACAGCATTCCATTGAGTGTATACATACATTATTAACATAACCAGTCTCTCATGATGGACATCAAGACTGTCAATAGTGAAAGAGGAACACAATGAAACAACATCTTTGTGAAAAGTGACTTTTATGTGGTTCCTTTTTAGACTAGATTCACTGAGACAAAAGAGATACACATCTTACATTTTGATAAGGACTTCCAAACTGCCCTCCTAATGGGCCCTAACAATTTATACTTCCACTGACACTGCACAGAAGGGGGCTGTGAAATCAATCACCCGGCCTGAAGTTCCTGTAGCACAAATAGGGAACTAGGTATTTAACACAAAAATAGCAAAGCACTGATGAGTTTGTTACATCTTTTATTTTAAAGCTTCTAGAAAACCAAACACCACAGTTGGTGGCAGCCACACCTCACTGTAATTAACTTTGCCCTCATACAAATGCAAGTTCAGAGGATGCTCTTCCTCAGATTAATCCAGGTCCTAAATAATGAATTCCTTAGGTTTGGAGATTTATTGAGCGAATTCAGCATAGAAGAGAAACCTACACTGCTCCTGGCAACATCACCCACAATTACCTCTAACGTCAGGAGTGCTACATAATGGTGTGATATGAGGTGGTTTACACTCACCCATAATTAGTTAAAGTCACTGGCAACGAAGGCACACTTTGAATGTGTAAAACTCAGTATATCAGCATATTCATGGTATGGGATAATACCATGATAGAGAGGTTTTGCTAGTTTAACAAAGAATTGGGTTTTTTTTTCTGGTGACAGTCAACATCTCTAAGCATCATTGTGCAGAATCTAGTGGATCACATTTGGAACACTTGTTTAATATTTTCTTTTTTAAAAAAAGATTTATTTATTTATTTGAGAGAGAGATATTGAGAGAGTGCAAAAGAGCAAAGTGGGAGGGAGGAGTAGGCTCCCCACTGAGCAGGGAGCCCAATTTGGGGCTCAGATCCCAGGTCCCTGGGATCATGACCTGAGCCAAAGGCAGATGCTTAACCAACTGAGCCACTCAGGTGTCCCTAACATTCTCTATTTTGCAAAACACCTTAGCATATCCTCTCTCATTTAACTTTCATGGCAATCCTGGTAGGAAGGCAAGGTAATTATTACTCATAAAACAAAGATTCCATGAACACATAAGTGTGTGCTGGGTACTCTCTACTAGGTAGTTGGTATATGAAGATGAATGAGACCCTCCTCTCATCCACTGTTGCCCTACCCCATTCCATCAATCCCCAAAGCCTTCACATTGCATTTAGGATACTTAGTAACATGGCCTAAAAACCCTGTGTGACCAGAGTCTGCCCATACTTCCAGTTTCATCCTGTGTCCCTGGATATCTCAATCACCATCATCCAGCCACAGTGGACCACACTGGGTAAGAATCTGGGTTCTTGCCCCCTCAGGGACTTCTGCTTCATTTCTTCTGCCTGGGATGCTCTTCCCCCAACTCTTTGCCTAGAGCTCCTACTCATCTTCTGGTGTCAGCTGAACCTGTCACTTTGTCCCAGACCCTCTTCCCCAGTAAGCTGTGTTTTATATATTATTCTTTTTATAGGACTTTATTTCCTAGCACTCATATTTTATAATGCAATATTTGTGTATTTGTTTGCATTCCAACTCCCCTACACGACTACAAGGCTTAGAGGGCAATAATCACGACTTTTGTGTTCACTGCTATAACCCCAGCACCTGCCCAATGCAGTGCCTGGCACACAGCAGACATGAAAACAAAAGTTCTGAACAAATACAGCCAATGCCCTCAAGGTGTACATGCTATAGTGGGGAAACATATGAAGAAGTAGAAGGCTAATTTTACCAGAGGATGGGCCAGGTTTCAGGAAAGACTACAGAGAAGAAATGACTCTTACCTGATGGCTCAAAGTAGACAGCTGCTCCAAATATAACCTACTGAAATGATCTAGGCCATCTTCTCTGACTGCAGACAGAGAAGAGCAAGAGCTGTGCAGTGTCTCTCAGACTTTTGGCTTTGATATCTGGGTGGATGGTGGTTCAATCATTCAATGGAGAGAATGAGGCTCTCTCTCATCATTATTATCTATTACCAGGGTACAGAACCCAAGGAAAAGAAGGCCATAGCAGAGTTGAAAATTTGGATAGTGGTGATTCCTCTACCCACCTGCCTCTCACCACTCTCAAGCTAAATAGGAAAAGCTCATGATTTCAACCTAGGAATATTCAGTGCTAAGTCATAGATGGCCACAGGCCATGCCAGGACAAGGGAGGATGGTGGAAGGACCAGAAGGCTTAGCACAGACAGGGCCAGGAGGCTACTCTTCATCTGAACACTTACTCTGACCAGAAGATGTCAATAATGTGATTTAATATAAGGAAGTACTGAATAGTCTATTGTATACCTAAAACTACTAATATAACACTGTATATTAACTAGGGTTAAAATAAAAACTTAGTAATAATAATAATAATAATAATAATAATAATAATAATAATAATGTAATTTAGTGTGCTTTGCTTTTTTGCATGGGAGCCAGAAGAAGGGAAGAAAAAGATTCAGTGTCCTGAATATCTCACATGCTTGGTAAGATCTATTTCATTTCCACTGGATAGTCCCTTTCCTGGATTTAGTTCTAACAGCTCTATGTTGCAATTTCTGGGCTACTCTTCATGGAAGTAGTCAGGGAAAAAATTCTAAATAAATATAATAAAATGCTACCTAATGCTTGAATGGTATTGGGTTGAAAAGCATCAAAATATGCCATTACTAAGGGGGTTACCTCATCCTATTAACTCCTCAACAGCTTCTTTGGTCTGGCCACAGGTCTATAAATACCCAGGGTATTAGCAGAGGTAGGAAAAAAAGGAGAATCTGGCATTTGCTGCCACCCAGAGTGAAACTCTCTAGTCCCTTCTCCCCCATCCTGCCACACACAGAGCATCATCACATGAAACAGGAAGCTTTGAATCATAATTCTGGTTAAAACATAACCTATAGTTTATTTCAAAAATGTCAACAGAGTGCCAGGAAGAAGAAAACACACTCTAGAAGCCTCACCAAAAACAAAAACAAAAAAAACAATCCTTTGGGGGGGGGGGAGCCCTTAACTTTTCAAAGTAGCAATAATGTGTAGTAGAGAAAGACTAACATTTATCAGAAAATTATAAAATAGCCAAGCCAAGGGGAGGCAGCATAATTGCAGTAGGGCTAAATGGGCAGACAGGCTGGCAGAGTGAGCCCTAAGCACTGATTATCAGGAGCCTGGGCCTTGTCTTGGCTTGATGCACCATGTGACAGCTGTGTGACCCAGAATCAGTTTCCCTAGGCCTCAGTTTCCTCCTCTGTAAGATGAGATGTTTGAAATGGATCACCTTAAAGGATCCTTTCCAGTTTAAAAACATCCCTTTAAGAGTACATTGATTATTTTTTCTGCTGCAATTATAGTACAATCAGAACAGCTTCAACAGGTGTTTTGGTGATTCTCATTCAAATCTGAGAAGCAAATATTGTCATACCCTTTCGCATATTTTAATAGTAAAGGTCAACATTTGTAAGTGCTTAACAAGTGGCAGGCAAGGCTCTGTATGTATTAACTCATTTCATCCTCCCAATAATCCCATGAGTAGGCAGGATTATTATTAGCCCATTTTACAAGTGAGGAAGGTGAGGCACAAAGACATAAAAATAACTTGCCCGCAGTTAGCAGTGACAGCCAATATACAAACTCAGGGAGTCTGTCTCCAGAGGCTACACTTGACCCCTCCCCTCCATGAGACACTGGAGACTTTCAGAGTTTAGGTACCTTTGGCTACCACCTGGAGGCACTGGGTTTGAATTCAGATGTATCAGATTCCAAGGCCCATGGTCCTTCCACAGCTGTATGCTTGATAAAGAATGCCTGGCTTTTAGAGATGCATTTTCTGAAAGAGTATTTTGCCCCCTACCCATTCCCCCCAACTTTTCTGCCTTACTTAGGAGTTGTAGGGGGCAATAATGAAAAGGAACCAAGAACACCTTTCTTGCACCTGCCATAGGTGAGACACTAAACCAGATAAAGAGGAAAAGGGGAGAGGCTCGATGCTCTGCTTCCTTACTCCCGCTCTAACGACATGACTTTTGTTTGACAGGCAGAAGCAGATGCTTTTCCCAATTTTTGCACAATCTCCCTGCCTCTCCCTGCTCTCAACTCCCAGAAGAGTTTCTGGAGTCAATAGGAGAGATGGCCAAAAATCACAAGAATACTTGAGGAAGTATTAGTAGCAAAAAAACAAAAACAAAACAAAACTGCACTGACCAAACCCCTTGGGGTCTTGCGTTCTTTTTTAATGTGGGGGGGGGGGCACAGAGTGACTGAAGCAGCTTTCTAGAAGCCCACAAAATTCACCACTTTTTGGTGGCAATATTACTATATATTGCATTTTCCAATAACTTATTTTTATTATAAAAGTAGCGCATGCTCGTATAAAATCTAGAAAATAAAAGAATGAAAAAGGGGAAAAAATAAGTGCATCCTACTACCTGGAGATAGCCACTTTAATAACTTTGGTTCCTTTCTTTCCATACCATATTTGTTGTCACATTCACAGGCATATATGTAACATGTAAACACATATAACCCCACACTTAAATTAAAAAGACAGAAATAGAATAGTCACATATTTTTCCATTGTATCATGAAGATTTTCCTCGGTGTGAGTCTTGACATTTAATGGCCAGATATTTTACTGTGTGGACCTGCCAAAACTTACTCACATTCCCCTACTATGGAAACTATGTCTTCAGTTTTTCACTATTATGAATACGACAGTACGTAATGCCGTGCACACAATTGGAGATTTCCTTCAGAAGTTACACTTTTTAGAAGATTAGCAAGGAATCCATGTTATTTACAGAAAAATTGCAAGATACAAATAAGTAAAAATAAAGTCAACTGTAACTTCTTTAATGCTTTCTTGTACATCCCCTCAGATTTTTTTTATAAATTTATTTTTTATTGGTGTTCAATTTGCCAACATATAGAATAACACCCAGTGTGATTTTTCTTTATATTATACATACATGGACACAAACACAGCTTAAAATGGGGGTCATAGTATTAATTAAAAAATAAGTTAACTAATAATAGTTATCACGTATTGATTGCTGACCACATGCCAGGCACTATGATTTTCTCATACTCCCAACTACCCTATGTATTAGCTCCACTGTTCTCAAACTTGTCTAACACACTGGAGTCATCCGGGGAGCTTCAAAACTCCTTAAGGCTGCAACCAGTCCCCAAAGATTGAGGACTTTAATCAATTGGGCTTGGGAGGGTTTAAGAGATCCCCAGATGATCCTAATGGGTGTACAAGTTGGGAATTATTAGGTTCACTGCTATTTTGTCCCTCTTTTACTAAAGTGGAAGCTGAGGAATACCCACGTGAGAAACTTCCCAACATCACACAGCTGATAAAGCTGGGATTTTGGGGCACCTGGGTGGCTCAGTTGGTTAAGTGGCTGCCGTTAGCTCAGGTCATGATCCCAGGGTCCTGGGATTGAGCCCCACATCAGGCTCCCTGCTGGGTGGGCAGCCTGCTTCTCCCTCTCCAATGCTTGTGCTCTCCTGCTTTCTCCTTCTCTCTCTCTCAAATAAATAAAATCTTAAAAAAAAAAAAAGCGCTGGGATTTCAATTCAACCCAGAGCTCAGACTTTTTCTGAGTATGGTTGACACACAATGTTACATTACTTTCTAGTGTAATACAGTGAGTCTACAAGTCTATACATAATGCTATGCTCGCCAAAAGCTACCATCTGTCACCATGCAAAGCTATTACAATACCATTGACTATATTCCCTATGCTGTACCTTTCATCCCCGGAGCCCAGACTTTTAACTATTTATAATCTGGTATCTGCTTCCCCCACCACCACTCATACTATCATATTAGGGACCTATTTTCTATGTTAATAAGTAGAACCTGACATTATCCTTTCTAGTAACTACACTATTCCACTGTATCAGTACTTCAGAATGCCAGTGCTAACCAATTTTTCCCACTATAGAAAATGCTGCAATGGATATCCTTATTGACACACCCCTATGCTCATTCTTAATTACTTCCCTGGGACAAATTCCAAAAAAAATGCTCGGTCAAAAGGTAAACATGTTCTTTTTAAAGCTTGTGATAAACACTGCCAAACTGACATTCCCAACAGAAGTGTCTAAGAATGCCTGTTTCCTTGTGTCCTTGCCAACACTGAGTTTTGTCATTTCTTTTTAATCTTTGCAAATTATATTGGAGAAAATGGATGTCATCTTAAATCTCCTTTCTTTACCACTAAGAACATTTTTTCACATTCACTGGCCATTAAGATTTCTTCTTTTAAGTATTTTCCTATTCCCATCTTTTGCTAGTCAAACACTTCTATTTTTCCCATTGCTCTGTAAGTCTACGTTTTAAAAATAATGAGTCTTATTAGGATTCCAGTTTTCTCATTAACTATATGGATTTTGGAGGAATTTAAAATTTTCATATAGTTGATTATATTAATCTTTATTATTTTACCTTTGACATTATGCATACAAATACCTTCCCTATCCCACAATTATATAGCCTCCTATATTTTTTAGTTCCATTATCATCTCTCTTTTTTAAAAAAGTTTTAATTCTTTAATGTAGCAGTTCCCAAACAGGATTACACATCAGAATTACTTACAGAGGTTTCTTTTTAATGTTCAGGTCCTAAAACTGAATCAAAATTTGGGGGTCTGAGACCTGAGCAGGCACATTTTTTAAAGCACCATGGAAAATTCTGAGGTACCCTCTCCTTTATTAAGAAACACTATTTTAACATTCTAAATTTTTATGGGTGTCCTTTTTTCCAAATTACCTCAGCACATTTTTTAATTAAATAAATCATTTCATGAATTTGAAATGCTACCTTTATCCTGGTTGGCAAGCTCCATGAGAACAGAGACCATACCTGTTTTACCAACCAGTGTACCTCTAGGGCTCAGCACAGTGCCTAGTGCATAACTCATACCTAATAAACAATAATTGAATAAATAAATAACATCTGACAACACATCTCCAACCTCATCCCACCTCAAACTGGCTAATCCTCTTGTCAATAATTTCTTGACCATTAGACCAAGAAAACTGATGGTATTAATGATGACCCTGAATTATAAAAAATATTAAATTACGCCCAGTAGACTGTTTTTATAGGAGCCAGGAAATGTGTTAGAGGGTTTCACCAAATGAAGTCGAAATAATAATGTTGGCCATGTTTAAGAGATACAGGAATTCTGATAAAATTCTCCACAGAGGAGCTAAATGACATTGACCTGAGAAACAAAGAAGACTTGGCTTCAGGGCGCCTGAGTGGCTCAGTGGCTGATCATCAGCCTTTGGCTCAGGTTGTAATCCCAGGGTCCTGGGATCGAATTCCACATCAGGATCCCCACAGGAAGCCTGCTTCTCCATCTGCCTATGTCTCTGCCTCTCTCTGTGTCTCTCATGAATAAATAAATAAAATCTTTAAAAAAAAAAAAAAAAAAAGGAAGAAGACTTGGCTTCCTCTAGTTCTTAGAGTTCCTCAACTAGCTCCAGAAACTGACTCAGAGCTTCCCTGAGCCGAGGCTAGACCCACACATTCCCTCTTCCATGAGCCAATGGAAAGAAAAGTAGAATAGGGAGCCAGGACATCTGGGTTTTAGTCCTGTCACCACTACAAACCTGTTTGAGCATAGGCATGTCACTTAACCTCTGGGGTTGGATTAGATGTATTCTAAGGATCTCTTCAGATCTAAACTTCCACAGACCCAAATGGTCCACCACAGGGCAGGGCTTTCAAGGGCAACCTAAAATTCTATGTCCTGAGTGCTTTGCATATATTAATCTTCAACATGATCCTATAAGGTGAATTCTATTATTATTCCCATTTTACAAAGGAGGAAACTGAGACACAGAGAGGTTGAGGGACCTGCCCAAGGTCTCACAGCTACGAAGTGATAGAACAAGTGATAGAACCAGCAGAGTTGAACCCAAAACTATATTTTTAACTATTATACCACACTGCCAGCCAAACTATCGCTATACTGTGCTCGTCATTGCAGAGTTTGCACAAACAAAGAATAAGTTGCAATTACTTATATGGAACACTCCCCTCTTCACTAATGTTCGGAAAATTCGGTTTTATGCCAATGTCATTTTAAGCAGATCCCATTTCAGAGCCCGAGATAGCAAAATACATTATTTATTAAGAAAATACAACATTTTCTTAAGAACTGGCATCCATTACACTGTTTTTATTAGAAAATAAATAAATCATTAACTACTAATGATGTTTCCATTAAACAGAGAAAAAACACAAGCTCTTTATGCATCTTTAGGAACAAAACTTTCAATCCCCGCCTGTACAAACTTCAGTTCCACACTCCCACCACTATCTTTTAATCATGGACCTGACAGCCCACAGGTGTCTCAAGCAGAAGAGGCCAAACCCAAATCAAGACACTAACTTCCCACGATCTCCATGCCCTTCTGACCACCTCCCCATGGTTCCCATCCTGGTGGCTGGCACCATCAGCCCCAAGCACCCAAACTGGAGGTTCAGTCTGGGCAGTTCCCCCCACAACCAGTCACAGGGCATTTCTAGAATTTATCTCCTGGATCTCTCACCCTTGCTGCCCCTGCTTCTGCTGAGACCCCCATCTCTTTCCCTCAACTACTCTACCAGAAGCCTTCCAACCAGGTCCTGGCTTACTTTCTCTCCAGCTTCAACTCCACCTCAACACTGCTGCCAAAATAATCTTTCTAGAACAAAATCTGATTATGTTACTTCCCTGTTTAGAATCTTTGTCTCCAGGATAAAGTGTAAAATCCTTCCTAGAACATACAAGGTTCTTTATTATGTGGCCCCCAACTACCTTCCCTGCTTCATCCGAGGTCATGGCCCACACAACTCACACAAGGAACTAACTTGGAAGTTTTCAAACAGTACTTTTCTGTCTGCCCAGAATGCAATTCTCTCGTTTGCCCATCTGGCAAACTCCCACTCATTTTTTTAGATCAGCTCAAAATTCAAAATTCGACATGGTTTTCTCTGGGCTTCCGTCACATTTTGCACCTCTCCCTATTAAAATACTTATTTCAACCTAATACAACTATTTGTTTATATGTATGTCTTTCCCATAAGGCAAGGGACCCTCTAGGGCTCTATACCTTTTGCATCTCAGTACCATATTTGTTGAATGAAAGAATGTCTCGGGATTTAAACAGGAATTTCCAAACTGCACTTGATCAATGTCCACTGTGTGCGTCAAAGCAAGCAATACAGGCCAAATCCCATTTCAATGAACATCTTCAAATTGACAATCCTCCTACATCAAAAATACTTGTTAACATTTGTGTGCCTTCATACTTGAGGCCAAAATCAACAGGAGACGGTTTTATTTTTATTTTTTAAAGATTTTATTTATTTATTCACGAGAGACACAGAAAGAGAGGCAGAGACACAGGCAGAGGGAGAAGCAGGCTCCCTGTGGGGAGCCCGATGTGGGACTCAATCCCAGGACCCCCGGATCACAACCTGAGCCAAAGGCAGATGCTCAACCACTGAGCCACCCAGGTGCCCCAACAGGAGACAGTTCTAAGAGATACACTAGACAACCAACAAACCTACCTGTTGAATACTTATGGCTATTCAAGTTCTTGCATATTCTACTCCATCTAAGTGATCCTTAACCTTTTGTGAATCATTGACCACTTTGGGCAGTGTTTGCCTATCATTTCTTAAACCCACACTCCCTTTTGAGAAACAAAAATCCCACATACCCCCAGAAATTCTGGTACTCTCCCAAAAGGCACAATCCTCAACCCCACCAAAAATTAAAAAATAACTTAATATGTGGGAGGAATCCCCAGGTTTCCAAGAGATGTAAACCCATCTCTTGGGAGAGATCGTTGAGTTTTGCTCTTGGGTAGTTCATAGAATTCAAACAAGCATTTTCCTTCTATCACCAAATATAAACATTATAACATTAAATATGCTTTAAAGTTTTTATTGGGAAGAGGAAGCCAAAGAGGTGCTGACATCTGTCTCTCCCACCATGGAGAACCTTATGATAGGAATTTGCAGGAAACAAAATGAAAAACACTAATATGAAAAAAAAATCCTCTGTTTCCTCATGTATAACCCCACAAGCACATGCTCAAACAGAGGGAGTTTTTTGAAAATGCTTCTGGCATTACTTTTTCCTGCTACTTCCCTCCTCCTCCCCCTCCACTTCTACTTTAAAATACATTAAACTTCTAGCTAGCAGCAACTTCTTTTAAATTAATATACTTTGTCCTTGTGAAGACAAAGGGTTAAATTAAAGAAACAGCTGGCTGCCTGCCACTGGCTTGGGGGATTGGTTTGGGATGGAGGATAGAGAAGGAGGAAAAAAAAACAGTTAAAGAAATAAGTGCCAATTTCTTACCCTGCCACATGGCCATCTTGATCCTATCCTCTCCCACGTTGGGAGTCACACACTCAGTTCCTCAAATTCCTCCGGTTTTGTGAGGAGGCTTGAATGGGATGTGTAGATGGAACAACAGCAGCTGTGTGGCCTTGTCAGGTAGCTCAAGCCCTGAACCTAAAAATGTGAACAGAAAAATGAATACCTACATTAATAAAAAAAAAATTTCAAATCCCTAAAAATTACCTCCTATCCCTCTTTGAGCCTCTCTTTCAATGATATGCAGACATGGGTAGTGTCAAGTTTTTCTCAGCGAGGTATTGCTTTAAAAAGACAGAATGGGAAGATCTAGAGTCAGTTATTACTGCCACTGAGTGCTGTCCAATTCTGCATGAATCACTGGATCTTCAGTAAATAGGTTTCAGAATCTCAAAGGATGGGTGGTTGAATGAGATAACCATTTAATGTCTTTCCTATCTCGAAGTTCCACAGATTGGGGAATGAAGAGCAACATAACATCCAATGGCTCCCCCACCCCCCAACGCCAACTTTACATTTAAAAATTAGTAGAAAGGGGAGCAAATTTTGTAATACTTAACGTTTTTAAATCACCCCCGTATAGGAATGGAAAAGAAAGGAAGTATAATTTAAAAAGTTAAAAGCAATGCCCTTTGGGTCATGGTTCTTCCTCTCTGCTTCATTATACTTTTCCACACTTTGCCAATGTCCTATAGGAAGCATATATTGCTTTTATATTCAGGGGATAGAAGAACCAAAGACAAATAAAAATGTACAAAGAGAATACTAATTTAAGTACAACCAAATTAATTCTGCTGAATCCTAAATTTAAAATATCAGGGGGATCCCTGGGTGGCTAAGCGGTTTAGTGCCTGCCTTCAGCCCAGGGCGAGATCCCGGAGTCTCAGGATCAAGTCCCAGGATCAAGTCCCACATTGGGCTCCCTGAATGGAGCCTGCTTCTCCTTCTGCCTGTGTCTCTGCCCCTCTCTCTCTCTCTCTCTCTCTCTCTGTGTGTGTGTGTGTCTCATGAATAAACAAATAAAATCTTAAAAAATAAATAAATAAAACATCAAATTCGGTCTTAGGACAATACAATTTGCAAGGATAAGAGAGGAGCTAGGAATGGGAGAAAAAAAATATGACTACTTAGTTTGATCCAGAGACTTAATATATTAAACACTGTGCTGTCCACTTAAACAAGGTCTTAATTAATGAACTGGTCTTCCTTATTTAACATACAAACTATCTGCTTTGTCTAAGAAAAAGTCCTCCCCTTTTTTTGACTTGGTCAACATGAAAGGAGATTTCTATTTCCATAGCTTTTATACCAGCAACACCTCCACCCCCAAAGCGAAAGCGCTAACGCACACATACTGAAGAATATTATGAACTTGAGAGCCATCATTTTGGTCTTCCTTAATGATTTTTTTTGGGGGGGAGGGTCAAGAGTGTAAATGTCACCGATAGTGACAAAACAACGCTTTGGATAAGGAAAGGTTCGCAAAGTCCAAGAAAAGTTAGGAACTCACAAGTCCAAGGATGAATTCACCAGGAAAAATCGCTCCAATGAGTTATCTCGAAGCCGGGACAGTTTTGGTCTGCCTTCCCCGCCCCCCCCCCCCCCTTATTTCGCATACAGTTAAGTAGTGATCCGCGCCTCGTGAGACCAGGAGAAATTTAACATCTCTGAAGTTAAACCTGGGTAGCTGCTAATAAATGTATGAAGTTTACGTAAAGCAGATTCTTACTGGCTTTTTATGCTTCACGCTTCTGAATTTCCCTCTTATTCGGGATAGCTTACACTGACGTTATTACACGGGCACACGTACAAGTTCGCTTGGCACTCCAGGAAACTGATTTGCTCTGGAATGTTAAGAAAGGTAAACGTGCATCAATGTGAAGGTAAGGCTTTCCCCTTCTAGGTTAAGGCGCTCGAGCGCAAGCCTGGAAAGTCTAGAGAACCAGCTACACGCGTTAAGGAGGTGGGGGGCGGGGGCAAAACTCGTAGCAACGACTTTTCTGCGAGTCTGCGGTCCACTTCGCTAAGACCCACACAGACCTGCGAGTCCAGAGCAGGAGGAAGAAGAACCGCGCCTCGACAGAGCTTCACCAGCCAAAACCACTCTGCCCAGTCCTGCAGCCAGCCTCCCCCCATTCAAAAGCGGGAAGGGCTTGGCGCCGCTCCGCGAGAAAACTTCGCTGGAACCGCACAGGGACCCTGGCTCGGAGAATAGGGCAGGGCTCCCGGGAAGATGCCGCCCTGCACTGGCTAGAACTAGGCGGTCTAACTCCTCCGAGTGCCAGGCGGCGGCGGCCGGGCAAGGGGAACCCCTATCTCCGGGGGGGGGGGGGGCAGCCAGCGGGTAGCGCTTCCCCTGTGTCGCTGCGCTCAGGGGGTGCTTCGCGGGTGGGCCGGGGGCCAGCGGCCCACGAAAGACCTGTTGGGGAAGGGACAGCCCATCTGTCTTTACCTGTCGCCGAGGTGAGGGGCGGCAGAGCCCGTGTCGGCCGCCGGCGGGCCGAGCGCTCAGTCGGCTCCGGCGTCCAGGACACCAAGCCGAGCTAGCTAGCGCCCCACGTAGCCGGCAGAGCTTCATTCACAGACCAGCCGGGAGGAGGGGGAGCGGGCGTGCAGCTCATGTGACATACGCCTCGCAAGTATCGGCCAAGCACAGCCAATGTCTGCGCGTGCGCACCCTAGCCGGCCTTCTCCTGGCACCTGGGTCTAGCCGGGGCGGGGGCTGAGGCGGCCCGGGAAGGCGGCGGAGGAGGAGTTTCCGCGTGCGCAACCGCAGTTAGGTCGGCCCTGCTCGCTGCCATATTTAACGAGGACCGGGCGGGTGCCGACCCGGTGCGGGCCGAGCCTATTTGTTTTTTCTTTTAATAATAAATTTATTTTTTATTGGTGTTCAATTTGCCAACATACAGAATAACACCCAGTGCTCATCCCGTCAAGTGCCCCCCTCAGTGCCCGTCACCCAGTCACCCCCACCCCCCACCCACCTCCCCTTCCACCACCCCTATGCTCCATTATGTTTCACAGTTTGCAGCCTGGGGTACGGTTCTTTGGGATTTTATCCTTAGAATGAAACTGTCCTGAGCTTCTGGCCCACAGAACAGCTGGTAGTAGTCTAATACTGATTACATTGGCTCGCATGTTTTGAACCTCTAATTATGTGCCAGGTACTGTTCTAAGCCCTTAACTCATTTTCATCTCATTTAATGGCAGCAATAACCGCACTGGGGTACTTACTATTATTTTCCGCTTTTATTCATGAGAAAACAAAGATTAAGTCACTTGCCCGAGCTCACATAACAGGAGTAGACAGAGTAATCAAATATAGTGATGCTTTTAACAGTCAACTCGACCCTCATTGCGGTGCTGGATAATCTACACCGCAGTTTTCAATATTATCTCCGCTTTAATAATTACTAAACAGAGGCCCAGAAAAGCAAACATCACAGGTCTCCGTAAGTGGTAGAACTGAGAGTCTAACCTACCTCCACTTGGGATTGGAAGAAACAGCCCCTCATTTTACAGAAGAGAAAATAGCCCTATGAAGTGCTCTGACTTATTAAGGTGAACCAGATAATTAGTTATCAGCAGAACTGAGACCGGAACCCATATAATCAATCCAGGTAAATCTAAAAGTCAGGCTTTTTGACCATTGCAATGAAGAAGACCACACACAAGAGAAAGCATGGAGCATCCCACCAAACAAAGAAAAACAGTCACTACAGAATTTGAGGGTACGGTGGAGTTTAGATAAATTTTTAATGAAGGATTGTTTTTGGTAAGTGCAAAGCAGGACTGTGTGAAGAGGCCAACATCAGGTCTGAACTTTGAAATGAACCCAGAGACCTGTTTCCTTGGGAACCACAAAGTAAAAATAGATGTGGAATGTTGTGTCCAGATACCCCGTATCCAAAGCTCTGCACCTGGATAGGAAATCAAGACTGTCTCTTTGTGTCCAAGAACCTTATGTCCTCCAGACAAATGTGGGATGTTTTCTTCTCACTGGCATGATTTCAAGCAGCAAAGTCTCCAATAGTCTGTGATTATAGAGAACAAAGTTTCTCAGTGAATAAAAAAAAGGTGGTGGTCACTCAAAGGGGATGGTTAATCACTTTAAAGCTGCAGTTTGTCTTTAGGGGAAACATTGTTCCCTGTAAAACTTGCAACTGGCTTTATCTGTGTCTGTTACTCCAGCCTGATGAATGGCCATATTTTTGCTTTCTCGGTCCAAGCTGATTTTTACTTTCTCGCCTGGTAGCGTTTAGTCCCTGCCTTCAGGCACTCACAGTGTAATAAGTGGATGACTGGGTGGGTGGAAGAGAGCCCCAAGTAACTAGAAAGAATCCAGGGGAAGTTATTCTGAGTCCTCTCATAAGGGTAAATCCAAGTGGAGATAGTAACTTGTGCGAAGGAAATCACATATAAGGATATGTGACTAGTCCTGTGTGATTGAAGCTTAGGGTAGGGAAGTGTTAGGGAGATACAACCAGAAATTCAGGCCAAATTTTGGAGGATCCTGAATGTCTGACTGATATTTGTACGTAATTCAGAAAGTGACTGAAAAGGAATTAATGTTTTTGAGCAAGGGAATCCCGTTATTGGAACTCTAAGAGAACCTGGGGTAATTGTTCAGAGAGGTTCATTTATTTGTTTTGTCATTGCAGGATAGGAAAAATCAGCGCTTAATTGTAGATTGAGCAGGAAGAGCTGCTGGTGAAACAGAAATTGAAGCGGCAAGAAAAGGAGGGGATAAATAATGGAGTAAAATTCGTGGGGCATAGAAATGAGATGTAAAATAGAAACTATATTGGAAAAAAATGCCTTTTCCTCTGAGACAAGAAAAAGAAAAGTTGAAGGATAGCAATCTGGTCGAAAACAGACTTGTCATGAAGCTACCTCTGTAGAGCCAGCAAATATAAATTTATTTGGAACAGCTTGGGCAAGAGTGATTTATGTCGTTGGAAATGGCTGCAGTACACATTTATTACCACTTGGTGTCGCCACTGACTGACGACGGGTTGGAGGACTCCCATTTGGGGACTTTAGGAGTACATTTCAAAAAAGGAATATTTCACCTTATGTGAATTTCAAAACAAACCAGATATGAGAGTGAGCTCTGGACCCATACTGTCAGGGCTCAGAACTAATCAGACTCAGACACTTAATAGGTGTGTCACCTTGTTCAAGTTGCCTAACTTCACTCTGCTGAAGGTTTTTTTATTTGTAAAACCGGATAATAGTATAAAAATGTACTAATCAATGTAAAACAGAAAAGATTAACAGTCAATATATGTCATCAAATATTACTATTGATGATGATGATGATGATGTTAATGACGAATTCTCCTTCAGCCTTTGGTTCTATAAGATTTGCAGGAGCTATTTATGTGGCAAGTAATAAATGCCTATCCAACAATACCTTGCCAAGTGAAGTAGTTACAATGTGGTGCTAATGAAGCAAAGTTAATAATTTAATCAAGAATTATAAATTCTGTTAACTCTGTGTTCTCTTGCCCCTGAGATCCTTAGCCAAGTTTCCCACAAATGTGTGTACATGGTCACAGGGTAATCTGGCCAAAAGAGTGTAACTAAATCAACATAACTGAGTACTCTCCTTGCCTCCCCTTCCATGGAAGAAATTTTTAAAAAACGTTCCCACCTCACCCTCCACAGTGGTCAACAGACTTGGTCAAAAATCATGTCAAGTCTCGTAAAGCATAAAGTAAACACAATGTGTTCTTAAAAGTTAACAAAGAGATGCAAAAACATTCCATGCTCATGGATTGGAAGAATAAATATTATGAAAATGTCTTCACAGAGTTGGAACAAATAATCAAATGATCTATAGAAATGATTTGTATAGAATCAGAAAAGACCCCAAATAGCCAGGCGAATATTGAAAAAGAAAATCAATGCCAGGGGTATCACGATGCTGGATTTCAAGCTGTATTACAAAGCTGTGGTCATCAAGACAGTATGGTACTTGCACAAAAATAGACACATAGATCAATGGAACAGAACCGAGAAATGCGCACCCAACTCTATGGTCAACTAATATTTGACAAAGCAGGAAAGACTATCCACTGGAAAAAGGACAGTCTATTCAATAAATGGTGTTTGGAAAATTGGGCAGCCACATGCAGAAGAATGAAACTAGACCATTCTCTTACACAATACACAAAGATAAACTCAAAATGGTTGAAAGTTCTAAATGTGAGACAAGAATCCATCAAAATCCTAAAGGAGAACACAGGCAACACCCTTTTTGTACTTGGCCACAGCAACTTCTTGCAAGATACATCTAGGAAAGCAAGGGAAACAAAAGCAAAAATGAACTATTCAGACTTAATCAAGATAAAAAAGCTTCTGCACAGCAAAAGAAACAGTTAACAAAACTAAAAGACAACCTACAGAATGGGAGAAGATATTTGCAAATGACCTATCAGATAAAGGGCTAGTATCCAAGATCTATAAAGAACTTATGAAACTCAACAGCAAAGAAACGAACAATTCAATCATGAAATGGGCAAAAGACATGAACAGAAATTTCACCAAAGAAGACATAGACATGGCCAACAAGCACATGAGAAAATGCTCTGCGCCACTTGCCATCAGGGAAATACAAATCCAAACCACAGTGAGATACCACCTCACACCAGTGAGAAGGCAAAAACTAATAAGACCGGAAACAACAAATGTTAGAGAAGATGTGGAGAAGGGGGAACCTTCTTCCACTGTTGGTGGGAGTGTGAACTGGTGCAGCCACTCTGGAAAACTGTGTGGAGGTTCCTCAGAGTTAAAAATAGACCTGCCCTATGACCCAGCAATTGCACTACTGGATATTTACCCCAAAGATACAAATGTAGTGAAACACTGGGACATGTTTATGGCAGCAATGTCCACAATGGCCAAACTGTGGAAGGAGCCACGATGTCTTTCAACAGATGAATGGATAAAGAAGATGTGGTCTATGTATACAATGGAGTATTACTCAGCCATCAGAAAGGACGAATACCCACCACTTGCTTCGATGTGGATGGAACTGGAGGGTATTATGCTGAGTGAAGTAAGTCAATCAGAGGAGGACAATCACATGGTTTCATTCATACGGGGAATATAAGAATAGTGAAAGGGATTATAAGAGAAAGGAGGGGAACTGAGTGGGAAAAATTAGAGAGGGAGACAAACCATGAGAGACTCCTAACTCTGGGAAACAAACACAGGGTTGCAGAAGGAGAGATGGGGGGGCTGGGGTAACTGGGTGATGAGCACTGAGGAGGGACTTAATGGGATGAGCACTGGGTGTTATACTATATGTTGGCAAATCAAACTTCAATCAAAACAAAACAAAACAGGGATCCCTGGGTGGCGCAGCGGTTTAGCGCCTGCCTTTGGCCCAGGGTGCGATCCTGGAGACCCAGGATCGAATCCCACATCGGGCTCCCGGTGCATGGAGCCTGCTTCTCCCTCTGCCTGTATCTCTGTCTCTGTCTCTCTCTGTGTGTGTGTGACTATCATAAATAAATAAAAATTTAAAAAAACAAAAAGTTAACTATAAAGAAAGAATAAGACAATAAGCTTCTCTATGTAATAAAAGGCAGCACTTGAAAGTGAATTTGGCAAAAGAAAAAGCCCCAGAGCAATAGCTAACTGTGGCACATAGAATGTCATGTCTAAAGCAGCCTTCTCATTAGTTTTTTTAAAAGATTTTATTTACTTATTCATGATAGACAGAGAGAGAGAGAGAGAGAGAGAGGCAGAGACACAGGCAGAGGGAGAAGCAGGCTCCATGCCGGGAGCCCGACATGGGACTGGATCCCGGGACCCCAGGATCACACCCTGGGCCAAAGGCAGGCGCTAAACTGCTGAGCCACCCAGGGATCCCCGCCTTCTCATTAGTTTTGAAATTGTCATTGCAAATACAGACTGATAAAGTTACATAAGTACATAGCCATATGAAGTAGTGAGTGAATGTTTCTGGTATTGTTCTTATTTATTTGTTCCACAGTTTGTTTGAACTCTTCATACCGTGCCAGGCACTGTGTTAGCCCATAGGGATATTGTTTTTAAAATAAAATATCTGGGGTGCCCAAGAAATGCCTGGGATAGTTCTAGAAAAAAATGGGGCAGGATCAAAGGACATGAACAAGGTTCTCTCGCTTTGGGGCTCTATCAAATCAGTAGGTTAGGAAATTTTGGAAATAGAGTGATTGGGGATCATTAGTAATTGCCCTGTCTCTGGACAGCTGAGTATCAAAATTAACAAATGACTTCCATGCCATCAATGGTAACTAACCTCATGACCGGAGAAGCACTAATGAAAACTACAGTGAGATGCCATTGGTAAAGCATAAAAACACCGATGATATACTGTGTTGAGAAAGCTAGGAGGGAGGAGAGTCCTCTCATAAATTGCTGGTGGGAGGCAAACTAGTCAATTGAGGGAAATTTTGCAATAACCATAAGTACAGATACATGAGACTTTCATATCAAAATTCCATGTCTAGGAATTTCTCCTCCAGTTATGTTTGTACAGGTATAAATTGTTGGGTATACAAGGTCATTCACTGTAGCATTGTGTGTGATAACAAAAAAATGAGAAGCAACCAGATGTCCATCAATAGAGGATTGACCAAATAAATACCAGTAAGTCTACCCAATGAGAAAACTCCTAATGTACTTACACGTAAAGATCTATGAAAAAGCAAGATGTGGAGTTGTGTACTTTCTCAATTTTGTGCCACAGAAGTGTATTACCTATTCAATTATATATCTAAAAAGTAATGTAGAAAATAATTTGAAGAGCCTGTCAACAATAGTGTTTAGATTGAAGGACCAGTGGGTTACTTGCTGCCTTACTATTAGCTCAAGAAAGATGCCATTAGCCCATGAGCATATACTAAAAAGTCTATGATATGTGAAAATTCAATCTTTTAGTTTTCTAATTGGACCCAGCATAAGTTTTCACAGATGGTTTCAGTGAGAAGTTTTACTCTTAAAAAATCACATATCAGGGACGCCTGGGTATCTCAGTGGTTGAGCATCTGCCTTCAGCTCAGGTCGTGATCCCCGGATCTGGGATCAAGTCCCATATTGGGCTCCCTGTGGGGAGCCTGCTTCTCCCTCTGCCTATGTGTCTGCCTCTGTGTGTGTGTGTCTCTCATGAATAAATAAATAAATCTTTTTTAAAAAATCACATATCAGATTGCCCTCTATTTGAAAGAAGTCCGATTCTGTCTAGATTAGAGCTGTTAGTATTCTTAGGGGGCAAATATGAGTGTTTGTCTGCTTTGAGGACTTGGACGTCTCTAATCCATAAGTGCATCGGGCTCTATATAGCCTACTGTTCCACAAGGGAGATGAAGCACATGGAATAGCAGCAGTAGTTTCTCAGAACCATTGTGACACCTGTTCACCCTCTAGCGTGAGAGTTCCCTGAGGGCACAGCCCACATCCTGTATTTCCTTTATATTAATCAAAGCAGTGTTTTTCAAGCCATTTGCAAGAAAGGACCATTTTTCCCAAAGCTTATTGTGTTTTTATACTTTTATGAAATACAATAAAAATGAATTACTAGAAATATCAAATCAAAACTAACACATACAAAACACAAGCCCAAGTTTTTTTTTTAAGCCCAGTGTTTTTATGATTATATTTGACAGACATGGAATTACTTTGACCAATTTTACGGTTTTGAAACATTCACTCTCAATTTCTTGTAACGGACTGATATAAATAGTTTGTGGACTGGCGCTGGGCCACGGACGACACTTTGAGTAGTACTGCTTTCCAGCACTACCACAGTGCCCAACTCACAGTAGGCATTCGATAAAGCTTGTGTTCAATAGGTCACTCTTATAGCGTTTCCCATTCTGCAGAGCGTTTTCACACCTCTTCCCCCCCCCCACCTCCTCACACCACCTACAGAATTCCGTGAAGCCAATATTAGCACTCCCATTTGACAGAAGAGGAAGGCAAGGCATGCAGATTAACTGATTTGCCTGATCTGAGACAGCTATTTAGGGTCAGAGCCCAAATTTAGTCTCCAACTTCTATTGCACTTTGTGGCAGCAGCACTAAGGAAGCCCTGCAGTCAAGGACAGCTTCCCGAGAGCTCCACCAATCAGAAAAAAGGAAACTTGCCTTGGGCTTTCCAAATGACAGCAGGTTGACAGAGCGGCATAATAGAAAAAGCAGAGACTCCAAAATAAGTGCTAGTTTGGAATCCAGGCTTGAGCAAGAGATTTTACCTCTGAGCCTGTCTCCATATCTCTAAAGTGGGGATAATAACAGCTTCTCCCCAAAACTGCACTAAGAAATAAATGCTGTGAGTAGCCAGGCCCATAATTCAGAGAGAATGGTTGTTGTTACTGATACCAGGCTCAGTTTAAAAAGCCTGCATTAAAGGACTTCCTCTGTTATCTAATCACGTGAAATGTGCGCCATCTACTGGTAGGCTAAAGAACATGGCTATCAGAAGAAAGCGTTGCTCTGAGCGGTGAGATGCGTGAATCCTGCCCTTCTTGTGTTTCTCTTTTTGCATCTGCTACTAGACAGCTCCGAAGCAAATCTTTGGTCCACCCTTGGTAAATGAACAGAACCTCACAGATTGGTGTTTTGTGTTAGCCTCACCTCAAGCTACGTTCTATTTTTCCTATCTGTATTTTCCCTTGGCTCAATTATCTCATTTTAAATACATTTTCGTAAGTCATTTTGTTTTTTATGTTAATTCCAGTATAGTTAATATACAGTGTTATATTCGTTTCAGGTGTACAATACAATAATTAAACAATTCCATATATTACTCAGTGTTCATCAAGATAAGTATACTCTTGGGGCACCTGGGTGACTCAGTGGTTGAGCATCTGCCTTTGGCTCAGGGCATGATCCCAGAGTCCTGGGATCGAGTCCCACATCAGGCTTCCTGCAGGGAGCCTACTTCTCCCTCTACCTATGTCTCTGTCTCTGTGTGTGTGTGTCTCTCATGAATGAATAAATAAAATCTTTTTTAAAAAGATAAGTATACCCTTAATCCCCTTCACTATTTCACCCATGTACAGACCCACCACCCCTCTTATAACCACTTGTTTGTTCTCTGTAGTGAAGAGTCTGTTTGGGGGTTTATTTCCTTTTTTCACCTTTGTTCGTTTGTTTTGTTTCTTAACTTCCATGTATGAATGAAATTATTTGTCTTTCTCTTCTTACTTCACTTTAGAATTTGCAGAATGGTGATTTATTAAAGTAGATAAAAATATGACAAGAATACTTTCTATTTTTTGTTACTACTGGTCCATTACTCCAGCAATCTCCAGAATTTAACAATAGTTACAAAATATATAAGTTGACTCTAAGACATAATGGAGGTAGAGTAGTAGTAGTAATAATAATAATAACCTAAAATAAAACTGTAAAATTCCAAGCCTGTGAAAAATGAAATGGTCACTACCAATTAGAACTGGGACATTACAACCAAAGTTAGGCAACATATTCATTTGTTTATACACTGAGTACTTACCACGTGCCATACTGTTCCAGATACAGAACATACAGCAGTAAACAAAAGTCCATACCCTCACTGAGCTTATACTTTTTGGAGGGGAGGGAAGACAGATGATGAACAAGACAAATTAGAATATTATATATGGCATATGTAGGAGGTAAGGTAAAAAAAAGAATCTGCAAAAGGGAATGGAGAGTTCTGGAGGGTGGGTTACAATTTAAAATAGAGTAGTCAGAGAAGGCTTTGAGGGAAGGTGATACTTGAAAAAAAACTTGAAGCAAGTGAGAGAATAGCTCATGATGGAACCGAGAGGAAGAGTATTTCAGGCAGAGGGAAATCAAGTGTGAAGGCTCTTAGATAGAAGCATGCCTGGTGTGACTGGGAACAATGAGGAGGCTAGTGTGGTGGAAGAGAGAGACTAGTTGGTGACAAGGTCAGAGAACTCATGATGGGCCAGATCATGTAGGTGAGGATAGGACTTTGATTTTCCTCTTGCTTGAGCCATAGCTGGGAGTTATGGAAAGGTTTCAGAAAAGGGGTGATTTGATTGACTTATTTCTTAAAAGGATTGCTGTGGTTACTGAGTTAAGAGAGAGGGAGAACCATAGTTATGAGGCCCTATCAGCAATCCAGACAAGAGATAATGGTAGCTTGGGCCAAAGTGATAGCAGGGAGGATGATCAGAAGTGGTCAGCATGTGCATTTATTTTCAAGGTGTCACCATTCAAGATTTGCTGATGGACTGAATGTGAGAAGTTAGAGAAAGAGGGAAGTCAAGAATGAGCCCAAGGTTTGTGGCCTGAGCAATTGGAAATTATGAAGGATAAGTGGGTTTGGGGGGGGTTGGGGTTCAGAAATTTAGTTCTTTACATTTTACATTTTGAAATATGTGTGATATACCCAAGTGGACAAATTAAATAGGCAGCTGGATACACAAGGTGTAGTTTAGGACAGAGGTCTGGACCAAAGATACAAATTTGAAAGCTGACAGTAGATGGCATTTAAAGCCATGAAATCAGATAAGATGATCAGCAGAGAAAGTAGAGATTGCAGAGAGAATAAGACAAGACTGGAGGGCTCCTACACAAAGAAATCAAGAAGCCAAGAAGAAAAGGAAAAGAAAACTAAGAAAGAGAAGCCACGTGAAGGAAGAAAATCCAGAGTGGCATGGTGCCCTGGAAATAAGGGAAGAAAGTTTTGTGGTTTTTTTTTTAATTAATTTATTTCTTTGGGAAAAGGTGCAGCAGAGGCAGCAGACTCTCTACTGAGAAGGGAGCCAGATGCAGGACTCTATCCCAGGACTCTGAGATCTTGACCTGAGACAAAATCAAGAGTCAGCTGCTTAACTGACTAAGCCACCCAGGCATCAGTGAAGAAAGTGTTTTAAGAAGAAAGATCCCAGGTGGCTCAGCAGTTTAGCACCGCCTTCAGCCCAGGGTGTGATCCTGGAGACCCGGGATCAAGTTCCACGGTTGGGCTCCCTGCATGGGGCCTGCTTCTCCCTCTGCCTGTGTCTCTTCCTCTCTGTCTCTCATGAATTAATAAAATCTGTTTTTTTTTTTAAAGAAGAAAGCTCAACAGAGTTTAATGTAGTTGGTGGGTCAAGTTAAATAAGGACAGCATCAGATTTGGCAATGCGAAAATTACTGGTGGCTTTGACAAGACCAATTTTGGTAGAGCCATGAAAGATGGAAGTTGGGTAAGGATGGGTTTAGGAGAAAATGAAAAAGGAGGCATTTCAGTTCATAAGATGAAGCAAACACACTTATCCCTACTCCTCCCACTAAGCAAAATTCCTGGACATTATACATAAAACAAAGTGATAAAGATTTTGAAAGAGGAAGAGAAAAAAAAACTGACTCGGGACCTTGGAGCCTGAGGAATGACACAGTGCTTGAGTGGTATCATTGAAGACCTAGTGGGGAGCTTGAATTTTCTTTCACCTCTTCCCGGGAGTAACCAGGTGCCTCTCCTGCACCATGGTGAAAACAAGGTAAGAAACATTGTCTTCTATGTCCAACTGGCTGTAACAATATGGCACCCCCTTCCTGACATGGTATCAGAGGAGGTCAGCTAAACAGAATATTTATTTTTTATTTAAATATTTCATTTATTTATTCATGAGAGACACACAGAGAGAGGCAGAGACATAGGCAGAGGGAGAAGCAGGCTCCTTGAGGGGAGCCCGATGTGGGACTCCATCCCAGGACTCAGGGACCACCCCCTGAGCTGAAGGCAGATGCTCAACCACTGAGCCACCCAGGCATCCCTAAACAGAAGATTTAAATAAGATCAAAGCTCTGGGTGGTTCAGTTGGTTAAGCATCAGACTTCAGCTCAGGTCATGATTTCAGGGTTCTGGGATCAAGCACCACATAGAGTTCCCTGCTCAGCAGAGAGTCTGCTTCTCCCTGTCCCTTTGCTCCTGCTCTCTCTCTCTCTCTCTCTCTCTCTCTCTCTCTGTATCCCTCTCTATCTCTCTGTCCCTAATAAATAAATAAAATCATTTTTTTAAAAAAATCAAAAGTCTCATCCCATAACAGCCAAAATGTCCAGGACACAAATAAAAATCATTTGTCACAAAAAGAAACAGGAAAATCTTACTGAAAAAAAAATCAATCAACAGACACCAAGACCTATGTAACAGATGTTGGGATTATATTACAAGGATTTTTTAAGTATTCAACATAAAAATGCTTCAAAGAGTAGTTCCAAACAGGTTTGGAATAGATGAAAAAATAGGAAGTTTCAACAAAGAAACAGATAATATAAAGGAGAACCAAATGGAAACTTTAGGACTAGAAGCTACAATAAAAATTTCCAAAATTTGGAGGAAAGACATCAACCTAAAGATTCAATTGCTAAGCAAACCACAAACAAAATAAACCCAAACAAATCCATGCCAAGACACATCATAATCAAACTTGTGAAAAGTAAAGACAAAGTAAAAATCTTGAGTGCACCAAGTGAGAAATGACACCTTATTAGGGGAACAAAACTATTTGAATGAAGGCACATTCCTCATCAGAAAACATGGAGTCAGGAAGAAAGTGGCACATCATTTTTCAAGGGCTAAAAGAATGCAATATATATTTTTAAAATACTCAAAATTGAACAGTAAAAGGAAACAAATGACCTGATTAGAAAATGAGCAAAAGACATAAAGAAGCATTTCACTGAAGATAAAAAGGGTCAATAAACATAAAAATATGCTCAACAACACTAGCCTTTAGGGAAATGCAAATTAAGACTATGATGAGGGATGCCTGGGTGGCTCAGTGGTTGAGCACCTGTCTTCGGCTCAGGGCCTGGTCCCGGGGTCCTGGGATCGAGTCCAGAATGGGGCTCTGTGCAGGGAGCCTGCTTCTCCCTCTGCCTATGTCTCTGCCTCTCTGTGTGTCTCTCATGAATAAATAAATAAAATCTTATAAACATTTTTTAAAAGACTATAATGAGGTATCTCTGCATACCTATTAGGACTGCCAAACTAAGTCAACAGCTATAATACTAAATGCTGGCAAGGATATGGAGAAACAATGTTTCAGACATTTCTGGTGGATTGCAGAATGGTCCAGCCACTGTGGAAAATAGTTTAGCAATTTCTTAATAGACTAAACATAGGCTTGCCATATGACCTAGAACATTTTCAATATTCTAGTGAGAAGGAACAGAAGGGGCCCCATTGCTGTGTCACTGCAACTGCCACCTGGTACCTACCATCAGCCAGAAGAGCTTCCTGTAGCACCTGCAGGCCAGTAAGCTAAGGGATGTGGACTTCATCGAAAGCCAGCTAAACTTCCACCAGAGGGTCAGCGTGAAGCACTTCATCCTGGCCACGGCTGTCATGAAGAACATTCCCTGCTACACTACCAAGAAGACAACAAGACGCTGAACCTCCAGTCCCAGGATCCCAAGCCCCTTGAGGTGTTCAGCATGGACTTCCTGGTGGACAATGCCCAGCTGGGCTGCGGGGTGTCTGCTTAAGACAGTAACTTCACAGTGCACATGTACCTATTGGAAGCTAAGGACAATTTGGAGGCATGTGACTGCTGTGCTGAGCAAAATTACATGTGGCACTCATGTGAATGCATTCTGGAGGATCCCATGTGGGGAGGGTGCTGTGGGGCCCAGCAAAAAGTGAGTGGTGTGGGAGAGAAAGCACATGGCATGGTTTGTCACACTGGATGGTGGCATCAGGCTCTCACTGCCCATACAGGACACTGTGGGCTGCTGATGCTGAAGAATGGGCAGACCACCATGCTGCTGGCCCCGATCCGCTGGCCAGACAGATGCAGCATGTGGACAGTGATGTCTCACAGAACTCCTAGCAGACCAACCTCACCTGAGCTGCAGCCCTTATTTACCTCTTTGCCATGGAGCACTGCCAGCTGGACAAGAAGATCAGCACCAAGCTCAACTTTATCCTGGAACCCCTGATGGAGACCCACCACATCACAGCCCACCTCATCCAGAGCCCATGGATGTCACCACCGCTGCCTGCCTGCACTACTTCACATCCCCTTTTTGTGTAACACAGGTGGAAAGGGGAGGTGAGGGGGATTGATGCATTCAATAACTTTAATGGATCTCAAGGACATTATGGTGAGTGTATAACCCCACCTAAGAAGGTCACCATAGTATAGGATTCCATTTACTTAACTTTTTTGAAATGAAAAAAAATTAATATAGAGATGGAGAACAGATTAATGGTTGCTAGGACTTAAGGATGATGGAGGGAGGGGAGTAAGTGTGACTATAAAGGAGTAGCAGGAGAGACATCTTCACATTGATGGAACAGTTCTGTGTCCTGGTTGCCGTAGTGGTTACACGAATCTACACATGTGATAAGATGACATAGAACTATTCACATATTTTGTCCCAAAGTCATTTCCTGGATTAGATATTATACTATAGTTTGTAAGATGTAACTCTTGGGGGAATCTGGACGACATTTACAAAGGACCTCTCTGTGGTATTTCTACAACTTTCTGCGACTCTTTAATTATTTCAAAATAAAAATGTTTTAAAAGAAGGGGAGGGGCACCTGGGTGGCTCAGTCATTTAAGCATCTGCCTTTGGCTCATGATCCCCAGGCCCTGGGATCCAGCAGTGCTTTGCTTTGGGCTCCCTGTTCAGTGGGGAGTCTGCTTCTCCCTCTCTCTCTGCCCCTCGCCTCACTTATGTTCTTATGTTCTCTCTCTCTCTCTCTCAAATGAATAAATAAAATCTTTAAAATAAGGGGGGAGAGGAATTGTAGCTATTAAATATAGGCAATTCTAGAGAGGAGTTTGCTGTAAAGGAGGACAGAGAAATGGGGTCAACTGTGAGCAAGGGAAAGTGACTCAAAATAAGACATTTTAAATTTTTTAGTGGGAGCAATAATAGCATGGTGAAGCTGGTGGGAAAGAACATGTAGAGGGGGAGAGGAGGGAACAGAGGAGACAATTGCCAGAAGAGGATGGGGCCTAGCAAAATGGTGGAAGGATTGGCTTTGCTGGGACCAGGACAGTTCATCCACAGTCGTAGGAGAAAGGGTAGAATATACACATAGATTTACGCAGGTGGGTAGATGCAATGGTAGAAATTTGTGGGCTTTGTTTTCTAATTGTCTCTGCTTGCTCAGTGAAATCAGAAGCAAGGTCATGAGCTGAGAGTGAGGACAGGTGTGGAGGTGTTAGAGGTTTGAAGGGAGACGAGAAGATATGAAATAGTTGTCTAGGAAACCGGGAGAGCAAATGAACCAGGATAATACTATGTGATTTCCTGGCAACATTAAGTGCCCACTTCAGGTTCGTGGTCTTGAATTTAAAGCAAAAATGTCATTTTGTGTTTTTCTCCAGCTATGTTCAGCTCCAGGGATAGAGAAAAGGAGTAGGAATTATTGGTAATGACATGATAGAGGCAAATGACCGCGATTAGGTGGAAGACAAAACCAGAAGAGTGGATTTCAAGAAATTGGAGCCTAGGGTGTTGGAAGGATTAGGTATTGAGATATTGAAATCACAAATAATTAAGACAGTATTAATTGGAGAGAGTGACAGTGAGGCAGAAGCTAAAATCTTTGAGACACTGGAGGATCCATAGGTAACTACCACAAGGTAGGATACAAAAATATAGTTATATATATAATATTTTAATATAAATATATATTATATATATAAAATACTCTGTGAAAAGGAACTCAAAGATGGAGATTTTTTTAAATTTTTTATTTTTTTTTTATTTTTATTTTTTTTTTATTTTTTTTATTTTTTTTATTTATGATAGTCACAGAGAGAGAGAGAGAGGCAGAGACACAGGCGGAGGGAGAAGCAGGCTCCATGCACGGGGAGCCCGACGTGGGATTCGATCCCGAGTCTCCAGGATCGCGCCCTGGGCCAAAGGCAGGCGCCAAACCGCTGCGCCACCCAGGGATCCCGAGATTTTTTTAAATTTTTTAAAGGTTTTATTTATTTATTCATGAAAGACACAGAGAGAGAAGCAGAGACACAGGCAGAGAGAGAAGCAGGCTCCATGCAGGGAACCTGACGTGGGACTTGATCCCAGGTCTCCAGGATCATGCCCTGGGCTGATGGTGGCGCTAAACTGCTGAGCCACCTGGGCTGCCCAAAGATGGAGATTCTTAATGAGAAGAAAGGGAGAATGACTTGATGATTTGGAAGTGGCCATGAGAGAGGGCTGTAAGGTCCTTGGGTAGATCAAGACTTCAGTCAGATCAAGAAGGTGAGGGAAGCATTCCGTAATCAGGGAAAGACTATAGGGACTCTGGATAAATACTTTACATCCAAGATGAGGTGACTATATAATTTATTATCCAATCTTGGACCCTCGAGAATGACAAATGTTAAAACTGGGCAAGACAGTAGTACACCATGGATCAACTCAAATTGTCCTGGGCAAACCAGGACTATGATTCTAGAGGGCACAGTAGGGGGAATTTCAGGATCTGGAAAGGGCAAAGAGGTGGGGATAGATTAGGTAAATATGCAATGTTATATGGGATTAGAACATGAGATGTGCAGGTGGTGACCAAAGAGTCCCGAGGTCCTTGTGATTACTGACATAAACAAAGTTGAAGGGCATAAGGAACTTGGTTCTGGTACTATTAAGGCAGCTAGTGGTGGCAAGTCTGTGAGTGTTGAGAGGGAGAAATGGGTGAGTGTTCAAGCCTTGCCCTTCACTCCTCTGCTAACGGAGATGCAGAGTCCCAGAGAAGTGCATCTTATTCCCAGCCATCAGGGAAGTACCTCAATCCTAAGCCCCACTGAGGAAGATCTCAAAATTTTCTGAAACTCTTCGTATTTCCAGTAGGAAATGTTTCAGGAACTGGGACTGGACAGGCTGCAGGGAAGGAGATTAGTTGACCTTGCTGTGAGAAGCTGAAGGAGGGACACAGTGGCATTTCCAACACAAACTATAGGGAAACACACTGACACTGTCAAATACCAAGATGAATGGGAAAAAAATGCACAGTCCGCTACTCTGATCTGAAAATCTAACTGTACTAGAATAAAATGGTTAAGATGGTGCTTGAGGGTTCTTATTCCTCTTTTCTGTCTATGTTCATTCCCCAGGTGGGCTGGTCCAGTCTCATGGTTTTATTCAACATTAATAGGCCATGACTTCCAAACCTACCACTCTAAACCTAGTATCCCACCTAAGTTGCAGATCAACTAACTAACTGCCTTCTTGACATCTCAACTCAGATGTTTAATAGATGTCTCAAACTTAGTATCTTCAACACTGAACCCCTGATTTTTAAGGAATTTTTCTTAAAAATTTGTTTTACCAGAAAGCCTGAGTGGCTCAGTGGTTGTCTGCTTTCGGTTCAGGGAGTGATCCCAGGGACCTGGGCTCGAGTCCTGCATCAGGCTCCCTGCCTGGTTCTCCCTCTGAGTATGTCTCTGCCTCTCTGTGTGTGTCTCTCATGAATAAATAAATAAAATATTTTAAAATTTTTGTTCAACCCCTAGCATGCCCCATCTCAGTTGATGGGAATATCCTTCCAATTATTCAAGCCAAAATACTTTGACCATAACTTTAACCCTAATTCTAGCCCTGATTCTCTTTGATTCGTCTGTTTTTCTCACACCCCACATTCAATCTATTAGCAAATCCTTTTGGCTTTCTTTCCAAAATATACCCAGAATCATACCATTGCTCACCTTCTCCACCACTACCTCACTGTTCCTAAACACCATGATCCCCCACTCAGATTAATGTAATATTCTCCTAACTAGTCTCTGTGATTCTACCCTTGGGGCCTTATATTCTACTCACAGCACAGAAATCAAAGTGATCCTTTTATAACACAAACCAAAGTGTGCTACTACCATGTTTAAAACTCCTTAATGGCTTCCCCATCTCGTTCAAACAAAAACCCATACTCCTTATTATGACTTACAAGAAAAGCTCTTATGGAAAGACAAATACCATATGATTTCACCCATATGTGCAAGTTAAGAAACAAAACAAATGAACAAAGAAGAGACAAACAAAACCAGACTCTTAACTATAGAGAACAAACCTGGTTGCCAGAGGGGAGATGGGTGGGGGGATGGGTGAAATAGGAAAATGGGGACTAAGAGTACACCTATATTGATGAACACTGAGTATTGTATAGAATTGTTGAATCATACCGTACACCTGAAACTAATATAATACTATATGTTAATTATACTTGAATTTTAAAAATAAATGTTTCAAAAGAAAGGCTCTATGATCTATTCCTTGCACAATTCTTCTCTAGACATACTAAATTTGTATTGCTCTTTTTAGACCTGCCATGTTTTTCTCAGTTTGGGGCTTTTGCAGTTGCTACTCCCTCTGCCTGAAAAGTTCTTTCTTCCCTACCGGCCCTTCCATGCCCCCCACCCCATCCCTTGGACAAGCTTCTCACTTCATTTAGGTCCCTGTTTCATATGTCTTCTTCTTCCCTTCTAGCACTCCTTCTAAAATAACACCTTCTTTGTCATTTATTCCTTTAACTTGATTTGTCTTCAAGCACTTTTTCCAAGGCTATATGGTTTACTCATTTTATTTATTATCACTTCCTTCCTCCCACTAGAATGTAAGTTTCATGAAGACTAGAACTTTGTCTCATTCATCTCTACATCTCTAGCCCTAACAACAGTGCCTGGCACATTCTAGGTACTAAAAAGTTTGATTGAATGGAGACAAAAGTATAAATAATTAAATAGATAGAAATAAATTTCAAATCATATATATATATCTTTAGGTAAAATATCAGTTTTAGATTTATTCCTATGGGGTTTTTTCTATTGTAAATGGGATCTTCCTTTACAGGATCCGTCGTAACTGCTAACCGCTACTGTGGAAACTCTATTGATATTTATATGAAACTCTTGGATCTAGCAAACTTGAGGAATTCTTGTTCTAACAGTTCATTTATAGATTTTTTACATATATGGCCATGTTATCTGTGAAATATATTTTTATCTTCTTTTCCAATCTTTCTTCCTGTTTTCTTTCTTTTTATTATTTTAGTGTATTTGTTAGAACCTCCAGTATAATATTGGGTAACAACGGCACTGGGTTTGATGTAAGTTTTTGGGAGACATCCTCTTTCACCTCTGTATCTGTTGCATTTTGTTGTTTGTTTTTAAATTATGAATGCGTGTTTAATTTTATCGATTGCTTTTTCTACAACTAAGATGGTCATATGGTTTTTCTCCTTTTTATCTATTAATGTGGTGAATTACATTAACAGATTCTTTAAGCTACTCTTGAGATAATGGAATAAACCTTACTTGCACATATTTTTTATAACGTATGTAAGGAAGTAAATCTGCTTGTATTTTACCTAGAAGTTTTCTTTTTTTTTCTTTTTTTTTTTTGTATTATGGTAAAAACATTATATTTTCTCATGTCTTTATAATAGGATCTACCAGAAAAAAAAATAATAATAATAGGATCTACCAGATTCTTCAAAGAGAAGTGAGGAATGCAGAGGAAGGTAAAACCCTAAGAAAAAGCTCTGAGGTCTTCTTTTTTTTTTATTTTTAATTAATTTTTATTGGTGTTCAATTTACCAACATACAGAAAAACACCCAGTGCTCATCCCGTCAAGTGTCCACCTCAGTGCCCGTCACCCATTCCCCTCCAACACCCGCCCTCCTCCCCTTCCACCACCCTTAGTTCGTTTCCCCGAGTTAGGAGTCTTTATGTTCTGTCTCCCTTCCTGATATTTCCCAACATTTCTTTTCCCTTCCTTTATATTCCCTTTCACTATTATTTATATTCCCCAAATGAATGAGAACATACACTGTTTGTCCTTCTCCGATTGACTTATTTCACTCAGCATAATACCCTCCAGTTCCATCCACGTAGAAGCAAATGGTGGGTATTTGTCGTTTCTAATTGCTGAGTAATATTCCATTGTATACATAAACCACATATTCTTTATCCATTCATCTTTCGATGGACATCGAGGCTCCTTCCACAGTTTGGCTATTACGGCCATTGCTGATAGAAACATCGGGGTGCAGGTGTCCCGACATTTCATTGCATCTGAATCTTTGGGGTAAATCCCCAACAGTGCAATTGCTGGGTCGTAGGGCAGGTCTATTTTTAACTCTTTGAGGAACCTCCACACAGTTTTCCAGAGTGGCTGCACCAGTTGACATTCCCACCAACAGTGTAAGAGGGTTCCCCTTTCTCCACATCCTCTCCAACATTTGTGGTTTCCCGTCTTGTTAATTTTCCCCATTCTCACTGGTGTGAGGTGGTATCTCATTGTGGTTTTGATTTGTATTTCCCTGATGGCAAGTGATGCAGAGCATTTTCTCATGTGCATGTTGGCCATGTCTATGTCTTCCTCTGTGAGATTTCTCTTCATGTCTTTTGCCCATTTCATGATTGGATTGTTTGCTTCTTTGGTGTTGAGTTTAATAAGTTCTTATAGATTTTGGAAACTAGCCCTTTATCTGATATGTCATTTGCAAATATCTTCTCCCATTCTGTAGGTTGTCTTTTAGTTTTGTTGACTGTATCCTTTGCTGTGCAAAAGCTTCTTATCTTGATGAAGTCCCAATAGTTCATTTTTGCTTTTGTTTCTTTTGCCTTCCTGGATGTATCTTGCAAGAAGTTACTGTGGCCGAGCTCAAAAAGGGTGTTGCCTGTGTTCTCTTCTATGATTTTGATGGAATCTTGTCTCACATTTAGATCTCTCATCCATTTTGAGTTTATCTTTCTGTATGGTGACAGAGAGTGGTCCAGTTTCATTCTTCTGCATGTGGATGTCCAATTTTCCCAGCACCATTTATTGAAGAGACTGTCTTTCTTCCAATGGATAGTCTTTCCTCCTTTATCAAATATTAGTTGACCATACATTTCAGGGTCCACTTCTGGGTTCTCTATTCTGTTCCATTGATCTATGTGTCTGTTTTTGTGCCAGTACCACACTGTCTTGATGACCACAGCTTTGTAGTACAACCTGAAATCTGGCATTGTGATGCCCCCAGATATGGTTTTCTTTTTTAAAATTCCCCTGGCTATTCGGGGTCTTTTCTGATTCCAAACAAATCTTAAAATAATTTGTTCTAGCTCTCTGAAGAAAGTCCATGGTATTTTGATAGGGATTGCATTAAACGTGTAAATTGCCCGGGGTAACATTGACATTTTTACAATATTAATTCTGCCAATCCATGAGCATGGAATATTTTTCCATCTCTTTGTGTCTTCCTCAATTTCTTTCAGAAGTGTTCTATAGTTTTTAGGGTATAGATCTTTTACCTCTTTGGTTAGGTTTATTCCTAGGTATCTTATGCTTTTGGGTGCAATTGTAAATGGGATTGACTCCTTAATTTCTCTTTCTTCAGTCTCATTGTTAGTGTATAGAAATGCCATTGATTTCTGGGCATTGATTTTGTATCCTGCCACGCTACCAAATTGCTGTATGAGTTCTAGCAATCTTGGGGTGGAGGCTTTTGGGTTTTCTATGTAGAGTATCATGTCATCGGCGAAGAGGGAGAGTTTGACTTCTTCTTTGCCAATTTGAATGCCTTTAATGTCTTTTTGTTGTCTGATTGCTGAGGCGAGGACTTCCAGAACTATTTTGAACAGCAGTGGTGAGTGGACATCCCTGTCTTGTTCCTGATCTTAGGGGAAAGGCTCCCAGTGCTTCCCCATTGAGAATGATATTTGCTGTGGGCTTTTCGTAGATGGCTTTTAAGATGTCGAGGAAAGTTCCCTCTATCCCAACACTCTGAAGGGTTTTGATCAGGAATGGATGCTGTATTTTGTCAAATGCTTTCTCTGCATCTAATGAGAGGATCATATGGTTCTTGGTTTTTCTCTTGCTGATATGATGTATCACATTGATGGTTTTACAAGTGTTGAACCAGCCTTGTGTCCCAGGGATAAATCCTACTTGGTCATGGTGAATAATTTTCTTAATGTGTTGTTGGATCCTATTAGCTAGTATCTTGTTGAGAATTTTTGCATCCATGTTCATCAGGGATATTGGTCTGTAATTCTCCTTTTTGGTGGGGTCTTTGTCTGGTTTCGGAATGAAGGTGATGCTGGCCTCATAGAACGAATTTGGAAGTACTCCATCTCTTTCTATCTTTCCAAACGGTTCTAGTAGAATAGGTATGATTTCTTCTTTAAACGTTTGATAGAATTCCCCTGGGAAGCCATCTGGCCCTGGACTCTTGTGTCTCGGGAGGTTTTTGACGACTGCTTCAATTTCCTCCCTGGTTATTGGCCTGTTCAGGTTTTCTATTTCTTCCTGCTTCAGTTTTGGTAGTTTGTGGCTTTCCAGGAATGCGTCCATTTCTTCTAGATTTCCTAATTTATTGGCGTACAGCTGTTCATAATATGTTTTTAAAATCGTTTGTATTTCCTTGGTGTTGGTAGTGATCTCTCCTTTCTCATTCATGATTTTATTCATTTGAGTCTTCTCTCTCTTCTTTTTAATAAGGTTGGCTAATGGTTTATCTATCTTATTAATTCTTTCAAAGAACCAACTCCTGGTTCTGTTGATCTGTTCTACAGTTCTTTTGGTCTCGATATCATTTAGTTCTGCTCGAATTTTAATTAACTGTCTTCTTCTGCTGGGGGTGGGGTCTATTTGTTGCTTTTTCTCTAGTTCCTTTATGTGTAAGGTGAGCTTTTGAATTTGAGTTCTTTCCAGTTTTTGAATGGATGCTTGTATTGCGATGTATTTCCCCCTCAGGACTGCTTTTGCTGCATCCCAAAGATTTTGAACGGTTGTATCTTCATTCTCATTAGTTTCCATGAATCTTTTTAATTCTTCCTTAATTTCCTGGTTGACCTTTTCATCTTTTAGCAGGATGGTCCTTAACCTCCACGTGTTTGTGGTCCTTCCAAACTTCTTGTTGTGATTAAGTTCTAATTTCAAGGCATTATGGTCTGAGAATATACAGGGGACTATCCCGATCTTTTGGTATCGGTTCAGACCCGATTTGTGACCCAGTATGTGGTCTATTCTGGAGAAAGTTCCATGTGCACTTGAGAAGAATGTGTATTCAGTTGAGTTTGGATGTAAAGTTCTGTAGATATCTGTGAAATCCATCTGGTCCAGTGTATCATTTAAAGCTCTCATTTCTTTGGAGATGTTGTGCTTAGAAGACCTATCTAGTATAGAGAGAGCTAGATTGAAGTCACCAAGTATAAGTGTATTATTATCAAAGTATTTCTTCAGTTTGGTTATTAATTGGTTTAAATATTTGGCAGCTCCCACATTTGGGGCATATATATTGAGGATTGTTAAGTCCTCTTGTTGGATAGATCCTTTGAGTATGAGATAGTGTCCCTCTTCATCTCTCACTATAGTCTTCGGGGTAAATTTTAATTTCTCTGATATAAGGATGGCAACCCCTGCTTTCTTTTGAGGACCATTTGAATGGTATACGGTTCTCCAACCTTTTATTTTCAGGTTGTAGGTGTCCTTCTGTCTAAAATGAGTCTCTTGTAGACAGCAAATAGATGGGTCCTGCTTTTTTATCCAGTCTGAAACCCTGCGCCTTTTGATGGGGTCATTAAGCCCGTTCACGTTCAGAGTTATTATTGATAGATATGAGTTTAGTGTCATCATATCTATTCAGTCCTTGTTTTTGTGGATTGTTCCACTGAACTTCTTCTTAAAGGGGAATTTTAAGAGTCCCCCTTAAAATTTCTTGCAGAGCTGGTTTGGAGGTCACATATTCTTTCAGTTCCTGCCTGTCTTGGAAGCTCTTTATCTCTCCTTCCATTTTGAATGATAGCCTTGCTGGATAAAGTATTCTTGGTTGCATGTTTTTTTCATTTAGGACCCTGAATATATCCTGCCAGCCCTTTCTGGCCTGCCAGGTCTCTGTGGAGAGGTCTGCTGTTACCCTAATATTCCTCCCCATAAAAGTCAGGGACTTTTTTTCTCTTGCTGCTTTAAGGATCTTCTCCTTAGCTTTGGAATTTGCAAGCTTCACTATTAAATGTCAAGGTGTTGAACGGTTTTTGTTGATTTTAGAGGGGGATCTCTCTATTTCCTGGATCTGAATGCCTGTTTCCCTTCCCAGATTCGGAAAGTTTTCAGCTAGGATTTGTTCAAATACATATTCTGGCCCTCTGTCCCTTTCGGCGCCCTCGGGAACCCCAATTAAGCGTAGGTTTTTCTTCCTCAGGCTGTCATTTATTTCCCTTAATCTATCCTCATGGTCTTTTAATTGCCTGTCTCTTTTTTCCTCAGTTTCCCTCTTTGCCATCAACTTGTCTTCTATGTCACTCACTCGTTCTTCCACCTCGTTAAGCCTCGTCGTTAGGACTTCTAGCTTGGATTGCATCTCATTTAATTGATTTTTAATTTCTGCCTGATTGGATCTAAATTCTGCAGTCATGAAGTCTCTTGAGTCCTTTATGGTTTTTTCTAGAGCCACCAGTAGCTGTATAACAGTGCTTCTGAATTGGCTTTCTGACATTGAATTGTAATCCAGATTTTGTAACCCTGTGGGAGAGAGGGCTGTTCCTGATTCTTTTTCTTGAGGTGAGGTTTTCCTTCTAGTCATTTTGCTCAGTGCAGAGTGGCCAAAAACTAGTTGTATTGGGAAAAGGAGAAAAAGAGAGAGTAGGAAAGAAAAGAGAAAAAGAAAAAAGAGAAATAAGAAAAAAAAGGGGGGGGGAAGAGAAGAAAAAGAGAAAGAGAAAGAAAGGAGAAAAAAAAAGGGGTGGGGTGGGGGAAGCAATTAGAAATCAAGAAGAAAGAAAGAAAAAAAAAGCACAAACCAAAACAAAAACAAAACAAAACAAAACAAAAAAACCACGGGGGAGTATCTTCCGATTCTGTATACTTTAAGTCCCTTGACTTCCCTTGGAACTGGTCCGTCTCTCTGGTCTTCTGGGGGAGGGGCCTGCTGTGCTGATTCTCAGGTGTTAGCACTTGGGGGAGCCGCTCTGCCCCTGCCTGGTGCAGGGCTCAGTGGGGGTTGTTCACCCCGTGAGGCCCCGGGAGGAAGCCACAGTGGCGGGGGCAGCTCTGGGACCCTGGAGTCAGCTGCCGCAGTTGCTCAGGGGCTCTCCGTCTGCAGGGCCTGGGGGCTCCTGGGCGGGGCCGCTGATTTGCTCAGCTCCAGGCAGGAGCGTCCTCGCTGTCCTGGGCCCTCCCGGCCTCTGCCTGTCCCGGGGGAGGCCGGATCCTGGGCTGTGTCCCGGCGCCCTGTGCTCCGGGTCCTGCGCTGTTGGATTCGCGCTCTCGGCGGTGCAGCCCCCTCCGCGGAGCCGCCGCCCGAACTCCTCCGAGCTGCTCCGGGTCCCGCCGAGCGCTGCAGCCCTTAGGGAGCTCGGCGCATCTCCCGGGGCGCAGTTCCTCTGTTACTGTCCCAGGGAGCTCGAGGGCATCCCCGCCTTTCTGGGGATCCTGCTCCAATTCCCCGGGAGGCCTTTCCCCCGGGAAGGTTGGTGCAGCTCCTGCTCCTCCGGGACGGGGCTCTCCTGTCCTGGGGACACTCGCCCCGGCCTCAGCCCGGCTCCTCGCGGGCCCCTCCCCCTTGGAGGCCTTTTGTTTCTTTATTTCTTTTTCCCCGTCTTCCTACCTTGATAGAAGCGCGAACTCTTCTCACTGTAGCGTTCCAGCTGGTCTCTCTTTGAATCTCAGGCCGAATTCGTAGATTTTCAGGATGATTGGATGGTTTTCTAGGTAATTTGTTGAGGACAGGTGACTTGGAGACCCTACTCCTCCGCCATCTTGCCCTACCTAGGAGTTTTCATTTATGCTTACAATCAAGGTTAGCCTATAAAAAATTTGTTTATGCACTGTTGTGGTTAAGTTTGAGCATCAAGATTATTCTAGGCTCATAGGGCACCTGCGTAGGTTAAACATCCAACTCTTAATTTCAGCTCAAGTCATGATCTCTGGGTTGTTTGATTGAGCCCCAAGTGGAGCTCCAGGTGGAGCCCTGCGTGGGCTCTGAACTGGATGTGGAACCTGCTTAAGATTGTCTCTCTCATTCTCCTGCTCTCTGTTAAAAAAAAGAGAGAGAGATTATTCTAGGCTCAAAAAATGGATAAATTTTTCTTATTCACCAGTAGAGTCAAAGTTATATTTTTGAAGGTTGGTTTAAAAAAAAAAAAACTATGGTAAAGTCATAGTTTTCTTTAAGGGGAGTTGTTGGGTTTTTTGTTTTGTTTTGCTTTGTTTTTTTTACTATCAATTTGGCTTATTTAATGGTTACTGGTCTATTCCACTTTTGAAATTTCTTTATATAGGCACCTAGATAACTCAGGCAGTTAAGCATTTACCTTTGGCTCAGGTCATGATCTCCAGGTTCTGGGATGGAGCCTCACATCAGGCTTCGTGCTCAACAGGGAGTCTGCTTCTCTCTCTTTCTCTCTCTCTCTCTCTCTCTCTCTGCCCCTTCCCACTGCTCGTTCTCTCTCTTCAAATAAATAGAATCTTTTTAAAAAGTTCTTTATATATTTTGGATACAAGTCCTTTGTTAAGAATGGATTTGCAAATATTTTAATCCAGTCTGAGGTTTGTCTTTCCATTTTCCTAATGGCATTTTTCTAAGAACAGCTTTAAATTTAATGGAGTCCAATTTACCCATTTATTCCTCTATGGTCCATGTTTTCAGTGTTATATATGAGAAATATGTGCCTAACTCAAGGTAAAAACATTTTTTCTACTATATTTTCTTTGAGTTTTAGAATTTCTGGGATTTTTAAAGTTTTTCTAAAGCTTTAGTTTTTTCATTTAGGTTTATGACCATCTGGAGATTTTTGAGTTAATTCTTACAAATGGAAAGAGGCATGCATCAAAGTGGGGTTTTTGTTTTGTTTGTTTGTTTTTGTTTTTCTTTTTGTTTTTGTTTTTGCATTTGGAGATCCGATTATTTGAACACCATTCATTGAAAATACTGTCCTTTCTCTAATGAATTGCCTTTCCATCTTTGTCAAAAATCATTTCTGTGGGCCTATTTTTGGACTCTCTATTCTGTTCCATTGATCTATTTACCTATAGTCATGCCAATACTACACTGTCTTGATTACTATACTTTTATAATAAGCCTTGAAGTCGATTTTGTAAATATTCTAACTTTATTCTCCTTTTCCAAAACTGCAGGCATCAAATCATTACGTTGTACACCTTAAACTTTCACAATGTTATATATCAATTACATTTCAATAAAGCTGGAAAAAGATTTTAAAAGACTTAAGCAGGAACCAAAGCCTCAAAAATAAACTAATAGTTTTATGCAGAATTTTTGAAAATCGAAATCAATGTAAAAAATCAATATTGAACAAAATATAAAATTTTAAATGAAGACAGGATCTGACCCTGCAATCAATCAATTGCGCTTTCCTTAAAAAAAAAGTATTTGACTTTTTGGAGTTCTGGGAATTAATGTGAATTCTAGAATCAGCTTGTCAGTTTCTAAAAGGATTCTGATAGGATTTTGGTTGAGATCACATTGAATCTTTAGATCAGTTTGGGGACTATTGACAATTAACAATATTGAGACTTCATATCAATGATAGTGATATACCTCTCAAATTTATGTAGGTATTTTCTAATTTCTTTCACTAATATTTTCACATTCTCGATGCACAGAACTGACACATATTTTGTAAGATTTATATCTCTAAGTATCTTGTGCCATAGTTAATAATATAGATTTTTTAATATTTAATTTATTTATTCATGAGAGACACACACAGAGGGAGAGAGAGGCATAGACACGGACAGAGAGAGATGGCTCCTTGCAGGGAGCCCGATGTGGAACTCGATCTCGGGACTCCAGGATCATGACCGGGCCGAAGGCAGGCACTTAACTGCTAAGCCACCAAGGCGTCCCAATAATATAGATTTTTAAATTCAATTCCTGATTGATATTGATATTACAGATAATAATTAGAACTGCAAGTGATTTTTGTATATTGATCTTGTAGCCTGCAACATTGCTAAACTCATTAGTCCTAATAGCCTCTTGTGAATTCCTTTGCATTTTCTGTGTAAACTATCATGTCATCTTAATAAAAAAGAGAGTTTTGCTTCTTTCCTTCTATTCTGTATACCTTCTATTTCTTTGTCTTGCCTTCTTGTATAGCTAGCATCCCAAATGGAACAATGAACATAAGTGGAGAGCAGATATTCTTCTCTTGTTCCTAATCTCGCGGTCAAAGCATTCCATTTTTCATCATAAGTATGATGTTACATGTAGGTTTTTTGTGGATATTCTTTATGAGGAGATTCCCTTCTTTCGCTAGTTTGCTGAGAATTTTTATCACGAAGGGATGTTGGATTTTGTAAAATACTTTTGCTGAATCTATGATCATATGGTTTGCTATTTTTTATCTTTTAATATTGTGAATTATATTGATTGGTTTTCAAAATATAAACCCTCCTTGTATTCTTGAAATGAATTACTTGTTCATGATATATTTGATTATTTGCAAAACTTCTGTTTAAAATTCAGTATCTATGTCCAGAAGGGATATTGGTCTATAGTTTGTTTTTGCTTTTGTTTTTGTTTTGTCTCTTTTGAGTATTAAGGTAATGCTGGCCATATACCATTAGTTAGAGTATTCCTCTTCTGTATTTTGGCAGAGATTGTGTAGAATTTGTATATTTTCCCAAAAATGTTTTGTAGAATTTATCAATGAAGCCTTCTGTGCCAGGAGTTTACTTTGTAGAGAAATTTGTAAACAAAAATTCAATTTCTTTATTAGTTATGGCTCAGTTTAGAGTATCTAGTTCTTCTAGCATGGACTTTGGTAGTTTGTATCTTTCATACTATTTGTCCATTATATCCAGGTTGCTGGATTTATTAGAACTAAGTTGTTCATAATATTCCCTCATTATCCTTTTAATATGTTTAGAATCTCTAGTTATGTTCACTTGTTTCATTCCTGAAACAAGTTTCATTCATGCCAGTAAATTATATCTTCTTTTTTCCCAGTTAGTCTAAATAGAGGCTTATTAATTATATTGCTTTTTTTGAAAGACCCTGCTTTTGGTTTCATTGATTTTTTTCCAATTTTTTTATTTTATGTTAAGTGATTTCTTCTCTAATATTTATTTTTTCTTTTCTTTTTAAAATATATATATTTTTTATTGGAGTTCGATTTGTCAACATATAGTATAACACCCAGTGCTCATCCCGTCAAGTGCCCCCCTCAGTGCCTATAACCCAGTCACCCCATCCCCCCGCCCACTTCCCCTTCTACTACCCCTTGTTCGTTTCCCAGAGTTAGGGTCTGTAATATTTATTATTTCTATTCTTCTGTTTAACGTGTTTGATTTGCTTCTCTTTTTCTAATTTCCTAAGATGGAAGCTTGGGTTATTTATCTGAGATCTTTCTTCTTTTCTAATGTAAGTGTTTAGTGCTATAAAGCTCCCTCTGAGCACTGCTCTAGTTGTGATCCTCGTATTTTCATATGTCATATTTTCATTTTCATTCAGCTTAAAATACTTTCTAACGCCCCCTGTGACTTTTCTTCTCTATTTATAAGTGCATTAGTTAGTTTCCAAATAATTTGGGACTATTCAGATAACTTTCTGTTGTGATTTGCAATTTAATTCTTTTGTGGTCAGAGAACATATTTTGTATTACTTGAATCCATTTAAATGTATTAAGGCTTGTCTTATGGCTCAAAATTTGGTGTCTTGATAAATATTCTGTGTGACCCTTGAAATAATGCATATTCTGTTGTTATTATGGGTGAAGTGCTCTATGAATGTTAATTAGGACATGCTGGTTGATAGTTTTAAGTCTTCTATATCCTTATTGATTTTCTACTCATTCTACCCATTATTGAGAGTGTTACAAATCTGATACTTGTGAATTCATCTATTTCACCCTGATGATCTTTCAGTTTTCACTTCCTGCATTTTAAAGTTCAGTTATTTGATGAATTGACCACTTTATTACTGTAAAACAAGACCTACCTCTGGTAATATTCTTTGCCCTGAAATCTATTTCATCCTTTGTTAATATAGCAACTCCAGATTCCTTCTGATCAGCATGGGATATCTTATTCTATCTTTTTATTTTTAGTCTATTTGAGGTTTTATATGTATTTATTTTTTAAGATTTTATTTATTTATTCATGAGAGACGCAGAGAGAGAGGCAGAGACATAGGCACAGGGAAAAACAGGCTTCATGCAGGGAGCCCAATGCGGGACTTGATTCCGGGTCTCCGGGATCACCACCTGAACCGAAGGCCGATGCTCAACCGCTGAGCCACCCAGGCATCCCTGTAGTTTTATATTTAAAGTGGATATCTTATAGGCAGCATATAGTTGAGTCATGCCTTTTCATCCAATCTGGCAACCTCTGCCTTAACTTAAATGTGCTTGTTGATATGGTTGTATTTAAATCTGCCATCTTGCTATTTCTTTTCTTTTCATTTAAATCTGCCATTTTTTTTTCTGGGTACAGTATACTTTATTGATGTTACATGACAAGGTAGGGCTCCTCAAGCCCCTTCCCTTCCTTGGGGTCTGAGATGTAAATTGGGGGTCAGGAGATTTTCAGTGTGTTGAAGGATTAAGTTGGGGCAAGGACTCCCCAGCAGCTGAGGGCCTCTCTCTTCCTCTTGTTCTTGCTGGGGCTGGTGGTCCAGGAGGCTCTTACTCCTTGGAGGCCATGTGGACCATGAGGTCCACCACCCGGTTGCTGTAGCTGAATTCATTGTCATGCCAGGAAGTGAGCTTGACAAAGTGGTCATTGAAGGCAATGCCAGCCCCGATGTCAAAGGTGGAAGAATGGGTGTCACTGTTGAAGTCGCAGGAGACAACCTGGTCCTCTGTGTAGCCCAAGATGCCCTTGAGGGGGCCCTCTGATGCCTGCTTCACCACCTTCTTGATGTTGTCATATTGGCAGCTTTCTCCAGGCGGCAGGTCAGATCCACAACTGACACGTTGGGCCATACCAGTGAGCTTTCCGTTCAGTTCAGGGATGACCTTGCCCACAGCCTTGGTGGCACCAGTGGAAGCAGGGATGATGTTCTGCACAGCCCCTTGGCTGTCAGACCACAGCTTCTCAGAGGGGCTGTCCACAGTCTTCTGGGTGGCAGTGATGATATGGACGGTGGTAATGAGGCCTTCCACGATGCCGAAGTGGCCATGGATGACTTTGGCCAGAGGAGCCAACCAGTTGGTGGTGCAGGAAGCATTGCTGACAATCTTGAGGGAGTTGTCATACTTCTCGTGGTTCATGCCCATCACAAACATGGGAGCCTCAGCAGAAGAAGCAGAGATGATGACCCTCTTGGCCCCGCCCTTCAAGTGAGCCCCAGCCTTCTCCACGGTGGTGAAGTCCCCAGTGGACTCCACAACATACTCAGCACCAGCATCACCCCATTTGATGTTGGCAGGATTTCGCTCTTGGAAGATGGAGATGGACTTCCCATTGATGACAAGTTTCCTGTTCTCAGCCTTGACCGTGCCATGGAATTTGCCGTGGGTAGAATCATACTGGAACATGTACACCATGTAGTTGAGGTCAATGAAGGTGTCATTGATGGCGACAATATCCATTTTGCCAGAGTTAAGAGCAGCCCTGGTGACCAGGTGCCCAATACGGCCAAATCCATTCACTCCGACCTTCACCATCTGTCTCCGGGATGCGGCTGGCACTGCACCAGAAGATGCGGCTGTCTGTCGAACGGAAAGGAGCGGAGAGCCTAAATCTGCCATCTTGCTATTTCTTTTCTCTTTATCTCATCTGTTCTTTGTTCCCATTTTGTTCTTTTATTGTCTTCTTTTTGGATTAATGAGTATTGGGGGGGGGGATTCCACATTATCTCCTTTTTAGCTTACTGGATATAATTTTCTGTTGTGTGACTTTAGTGATTGTTTTACGATTTACGGTACATATCTTTAATTTATTACAATCAGCCTTGAGGTAGTATTTTAACAGGTCACGCATAGCATAAAAACTTTACAGTGTCCTTCCATGTTCCCTCTCCTTGCCTTTGTGCCATTGTTTTCATGCATTTTGTTTTTACTTATTTATAAACCCCATAATACATTGTTACTTTCTTTTGCTTTAAGCTATCAGTAGTCATCTGATTCAAGAGATTTTAAAAATAAAGAAACTGTATTTACCCACATAGTTTCTTTTTTCAACCTCTTAATTTCTTTTCTACCTGGTATTTTCTTTCTGCCTGAAAGACTTCCTTGAGCATTTTTTTTTTTTTAGTACTGCCTCTGGTGATGAATTATTTCAACTTCTATGTGTCTGCAAAGGTCTTCATTTGTCCTTCTTCTGGAAAATATTACTGCTGGGTAGGTGTACAATTCTAGGTCGACGGGTTTTTTTTTTTCTTTCAGCTCTTTAAAATGTCGCATCATTGTTTTATGCCTTACATGGTTTCTGGTGAAAAATATGAATCATTTTTATTTTTTTTCCTCTGCACATAATGTGTCTTTTTTTCTAGTCCCTTTTAGGATTTTTTTCTTTATCACTACTTTTTTGAGCAATTTGACTTTGGTGTGCCTTAATGCCGTTTTCTTTATGTTTCTTACACTTGATGTCTGTTGTTTCTTAGATTTGTGGGTTTATAGATTTATCATATTTGGAATAATCTTAGCTATTATTTCCCCTAATAATTTTTCTTTGCCCTTCTCTCTGTCCTCTCCTAGGAATCATATATGTATTAGGTTGCTTGCAGTTGTCCCACAGCTCACTAATGTTCTGTTCACTTATTTTCAGACTTTTCTTCTGTGTTTCTTTTTGAGTCATACTTATTGCTATATCCTAAAGTTCACTAATCTTTTCTATTGGAGTGTCTAGTCTGCTCTTAATCCCATCCAGTGTTTTTCACATTATTATTATTATTTTCATCTCTACAAATTCAATGTGGATTTGTATTTATATCTTCAATTTCTCTGTTTTCCATATATGAAATATGTTTTAACAGTTGTTTTAATGGCTTTGTCTACTAACTTTAGTACCTGTGCCATTTTGGGGTCTATTACTATTAATTATCTTTTTCTTATTATAAGTCATATATTCCTGCTTTTTTGTATACTTGGTAACTTTTTATTGGGTGCCAAAATTGTGAGTTTTATGTTGTTTGATACTAAATTTTCTGTATTTCTTTTAAATACTTTATAGCTTTTTTCTAGGATGTGGTTATTTGACAAGAGTTTGAGCCTTTTGAGTCTTGTTTTTAATCTCTGTAAGGTAAAATCTGGAAGGGTAAATAAAAATAAAACTGAACTTCCCCTGTTCCAAAAAGGAAAGAGAACTTTTCTTCCTACTTTTTCTTAGAGTATTTCCTGAGAAATCTAATATTTGTGAATCCTTCCATTGTCCCTTTGATATGTATGTAAATCTATTTGAGGACTAAATAACTCTCTTGGCAGCTTTGGAACCCAGAAATGTTTTTCTTAAGGGACTGGGAACCATCTCTTTGAAATGTAAACATCAAGGAAGATAGTGCCCTTATATTTCTCTGTCTTCCTGGGATATTAGCCTAAGCGCCTTGCTCTAAGCTGTAAGCACCTGCTTGTTGTAGAAATAGGAGAAGTTTTATTTTTCCTTAGGTAAAAACAATTAACCAGCACAGATGGCTACTCCAATTACCAGGTGAACTTAGGATGAACTATGAAAGAGTGTATAGCAAACAGTACTTTCAAGTCCTCTTGCATAAGGACAATTTACCACTTATTTTAAGAACATGTATGTAATGAATAAATTACATCCATAAGAATGGGATTTATTTCTGTTTTTGCAATCTCATTAGCAGATTGTCTGTAATGCATCACAGTCTCACTTAATACTTACTCAATAATAAAACTGTTTTCTATCTTTTCTATATTCAAGGAGAGAATTTCCTGGACTGGCAGGAAATTTTATTTTTTATTTTCTTCCAATAGATCATAGCAGTCGTTTACAGCTAATATTGTTCTCTACTGAGGCACTACTCCTCTGAGTGCTGTACTCAACATCCTGGGTATTACAAGATTTCTCCATTCTGGATATTAGAGATATGAACTCTTCCATCCCTGTTTGAGCTCCAGGATTTTTTCTCCATGTTCATTTCTTGTGATTCATTCCCTGGCCTTGAGTAGTTTCTTCATATACCTGTGCTGCTCAGTACTAGCTGAAGTCTAGGAGAACCCTCTGCATATTTCTAGAGGGCTTGAGCTTGTGGCATCTCTCTCTCTCTCTCTCTCTCTCTCTCTCACACACACACACACACACACGCTACTCTGTGCTGTGAATTTTTTTATTTTTTTAATTTTTATTTATTTATGATAGTCACACACACACAGAGAGAGAGAGAGGCAGAGACATAGGCAGAGGGAGAAGCAGGCTCCATGCACCAGCAGCCCGACGTGGGATTCAATCCCGAGTCTCGAGGATCGCGCCCTGGGCCAAAGGCAGGCGCCAAACTGCTGCGCCACCCAGGGATCCCCTGTGCTGTGAATTTAATCACCTTGTGCTCCTTGAATTTTTTTGAAGGCTTTATTTATTTATTTATTTATTTATTTATTTATTTATTAGAGACACAGAAAGAAAGAGACAGAGACATAAGCAGAGGGAGAAGCAGGCTCCATGCAGGAAGCCTGATATGGGATTCAATCCTGGGGACTCTGGAATCCTGCCCTGAGCCAAAGGCAGATGCTCAACCGCTGAGCCATCCAGGCGTCCCAACTCCTTGAATTTTCAACTCTGTGTTCTGGACCCAGGGAGACAACCAGGCTCTCTTTAGATTCTGCCTGCCTGTGCTATGACCTGAAAATTCTCCAAACAGTAAGCTGAGGTAATCATAGGGTTCATCTTGTTTGTTTCCTTTCTCTCAAGGGCCAGTGTCCTTTGCTGCGGATGTCCAATGTCTGAAAACCATTGTTTTATATAATTTATCCATTCTTTTTAGTTATTTAAGGCAAAAAGGTAAACTCAGTTCCTTTCACTCTGTTATGATGAGAAAAAACAAGTCCCTGTGTTTTCTTTGAACCATATTTTCTTCTTTTTCCCCCTCCATTCCTGTCTCCCTTGAATTAACCACTTTAAAAAAAAATCCCTATTTCTCTAATGATTTTGAAGCTGTTCATTATATACCCCCTTTTTATAGAGGTGACTATTTTCCACCTATTTTCCAGAATAAATGGCTAGTTTTCTTTTTTAAAAATATTTTATTCATTTATTCATGAGAGAGAGAGAGAGAGAGAGAGAGAGAGAGTGGCAGAGACACAGGCAGAGGGAGAAGCAGGCTCCATGCGGGGACCCTGACGTGGAACTTGATCCTGGGTCTCTAGGGCCACCTGGGCTGCCCAATGGCTAGCTTTCTTGCCATATTTCTGGTCCTATGGGTGAAATTTTACTACTTCCCTTTATGTAAAAGGGTGGCTCATGGCTTAATGGATGGAAATCAGTTCCTGTTTCATGGCTTTATCTTCCGTCTCTGTGGAAATATTAAAATGCCAGTCCTGGGGCACCTGGGTGGCTCAGTCAGTTAAGTGTCTAACTCTTGTTTTCAGCTCAGGTCATGATCTCAGAGTTTTGAGATCCAGCCTGGCGTTGGGCTCCATGCTGAGTCTGGAGCTTGCTTAAGATTCTCTCTCCTTCTCCCTCTGCCCCTCCTGGTTGTACACTGTCTCTCTCTGTCTAAAAAAAAAAAAAAAATGCTAGTCCCTAATATGCAGCATTTCTCAAACTTTCATCTCAGTTCTCAAACTTTCACCTGTTTACACTTAAAAATTGTTTTGTTTTGGTAAGTTGAAGCAAACAAACTCCAAATTGTCTCTCCCACTAAATACAACTTGGACAGAATGCATAGAACAGCTCTTTGAGGACTCTGAAAGTAAATAATAAGAGAGTGGATTGGGGAAGAAGACCAGATTTCGTAGCATCACTAAATTATCAGTAAGTTTACCACTTTATTCCTTCTGGTATAACCTGCCATGGACTCATGGAAGTCCAAAACCCAAAGTGTATACTGAAAATTACAAAATGCTGATATAAAAAACAGTCAAGGCCTAAATAATAGAGGGACATATGTTCACAGATTGGAAGTCTCAACATAGTAAAGATATCAGTTCTCCCCAAATTAATTTACACGTCTAATGCAATTCCAAACTCCAAACAATATTTTTTGCTAATATTGACAAGCTGATACTAAAAATTATAAGAGAAGACAAAGGAATGGTAATAGCTGAAACAATCATGAAAAGAATAAAATCAAATAATCACACTACCTGATTTTAAAACTTACTATGAAGTTGCAGAAATTAAGACAGTGTAGTATTGGTGAAGAGACACACACACAGATAGATGCAGAATAGAGTATCCAAAAATAGAACGACACCAATACAACCAATTGATTGTTGACAAAGGTGTTAGGGCAATTCAATTAAAAAAAGAGAGTCTTTTCATTCTTTCCAAGTTTTTATTTCAATTCCAGTTAGTCAACATACAGTATTAGTTTCAGGTGCCAAATTTAGTGATTCATCACTTCCATACAACATCCAGTGCTCATCCCAATAAGTGCCCTGAAAAAGGATAGTCTTTTCAACAGATGATGTTGGAAAAACTGAATTTCCATGTACCAAAAAAATGAACCTCAACCTTAACCTCATAACTTATACAAAAATTAACTAAAAATAAAAAATTGATGTAAATATAAAACTATGAAACTTTGAACCAAAAACATAGGAGAAATAGCTTCATGACCTGGGGTTAGGTAGAGTCTTTTTCTCATGACACCAAAAGTAGTACCCATAAAGGGGAAAAAATGAGATTAGACTTCATCAAAATTGCAATTTTTTTTAAAAAGACACTGTAAAAAGAATGATAAGAGGAGCTCCAGATCAGGAAGAAATATTTGCAATTCCCATATCTGACAAAGGACTTGTATCCAGCATATATAAAGAACTCTCAAAACGCAGTAAAAAAAAAATTAAAACTCCATTAGAAAATGCCCAAAAGACAAACAAGTACATCAACAAAGATGATATATGGATAAAAATAAGTTTTCTAGTTATCTCTCTCTCTCTCAAAAAGAAAGAAGGAATGATTTTTTTTAAAAGTAAAATAAAAAATACTGTCAAAACCAACTGCCTGCAAAAATATAGAGTAGCTGGAACTTTTATACATTGCTCTTCAGCATACAAAATGTTATAGCCACTGGGAAAACAGTTTGAAGTTTTAAAATAAAGTTAAACATATACTCACCATATGATCTTGCAGTCTCATTCCTGGGTATTTACCTTAGAGAAATATTCACATGAAACATGTACATGAATGTTGATAGCAGCTTGATTTGGAATAGCCCCAAGGTAGAAATAACCCAAATGTTCTTCAGCAGGTGAATGGATAAACAAACTGTGGTACTACTTGGCAATAAAAAAGAATGAACTATTGATGGATCTCAACTTGAATGGATCTCAAAGGTGTTATGCTGAAAGAATCAAGCCTTAAAAGGTTATATATTATATGATTCCATTTCCATTCGTGAAAAGATGTAACAATAGTGACAGAGAACAGATCAGTTGTTGTCAGGGCTTCATAGTGGGGGGGGGGTGGTGCAGAGGGGAAGTATGACAAAGGGATAGCACAAGGGAGCTCATTTTTAATAGGCTCATTTGTTTTTCTTTTAGTTTTTAGAATTTTTTTAGGGGAGGGAGGGGGAGAGGAAGATCCCCATCACCTATTTCACCCATGACCCATGCACCTCCCCTCTGCTAACCATTAGTTTGCTCTCTATAGTTAAGCATCTGTTTTTTAGCACAAGGGAGTTTTTGGGGTAAAAGAACTGTTTTTTATTATGGTCGTGGTGATGTTTACATTAACCTATACAAGTGTTAAAATTTGCCAAACTGTATGCCAACAAGGTCAATTTTACTATATGTTAATTTTAAAATTAAAATTAAAAATTATTACACATCCTAAATAGTTTTTGTTTATATAGGATTATATCAGTTTTTGCCACGGTGGAAGTTAAAAGTGATAAAAAAAAAATCCATAAATAGTAATTTGTTAATTCATTTAAAAACAATGCTGAAAACATGTTACTAAATAATATATTTGTAATAAAAAATAAATATTGCAAAATGTGTGAAACACATAATCTCCTTGTTTTACATTTTTGCAACTCTATCTTCTGGCTTAATAGAAGACAGCTGAAGTCAATCTCCATTCAATCTTCTGTAATAGCATAGGTCAAGTAGCTTCAGGAAACCTCTATCGCGTACTTGAGAGTGATAAATTCAAATAAAATATCAGTATTATTGTGAAACTAGTTTTGACTTTGTGGACCTTGGAAAGGATCTTGGAGATCCCCAGGGGTTGCCAGACCCTCCCCCCTTTCATTATTGTTGCTAGTGTATGCCAAAATCTAATACCCTCTTTTTTAAAAAATATTTTATTTATTCATGAGAGACACACACAGAGAGGCAGAGAGATAGGCAAGCTCCATGCAGGGAACCTGCCGTGGGACTCGAACCCGGGACCCCAGGATCACACGCTGAGCCAAAGGCAGACGCTCAACCACTGAGCCACCCAGGTGTCCTAATCTGATACCCTCTTAAATCATTTTCCATTTCAGCTCAGGGTCACTGATCTAAATTTGCCTTCCCTTTTTGCCTCTGATCCTTGAGGATTCCCTTTCTTGATTCTGAATGTGGATATATATTTTTTCTTTCCATTTATCCAGCAGTTATATATGAGGGGGAATGAAGAATTTCTTACATCAGCACCATCTACCTTATCAGCTGTAGTTCTATCATCGTGGCGCTATTAATGTTTCCCATTTTGTTTACTGTCATTTCCTTGAGCCTTTTCACAATGTTTCTGTCTTTTCAATTGTGGGGTTTGATCGTTCACTTTCTTCCCTTTTTTAAAGATTTATTTATTTATTTGAGAGAAAGAGAGTGAGAGAGCCAGAGCTAGAGTGTTCATGTGAGCAGGGGCAGGGGCAAAGGGAAATGGAGAAGCAGATTCCCCTGCTGAGCAGGGAGCCCATGGCAGGGCTCAATCCCAGGACCCCAGGATCATGACCTGAGCCCAAGGCAGATGCTTAACCAACTGAGCCATCCAGGTGCCCTTGCTTGCTTGCTTCTAATGTGGCTTTATAATGTATTTTTCTTTTCTATTTTGTTTTGAGATTTATAAGACTGTTTTCATTTTAATCCCCTTCTGTCTTAAATATCTTCTTTGAACCCTTGTATTTTTTGGCCGTGTTTTTTTAAAGAGCCATCATGATACCTATAATAACTACATATCATTATGATACTTACAGTATCTATATACCGTGTTTCCTTGGTAAATCTTCTAATTGTGTATGCTCTTCACTTGCCTCTTTCTTTTTCTTTCTTTCTTTCTTTCTTTCTTTCTTTCTTTCTTTCTTTCTTTCTTTCTTCTTTCAGATTTCACCCATTTATTTGAGAGAGAGAGAGCACAAGCAGGAGGAGGGGCAGAGGAAGAGGGAGAAGCAGGCTCCCCACTGAGCAGGGGCTCCATCCCAGGAACTCAGGATCATGACCTGAGCCGGAGGCAGAGGCTAAACTGCCTGAGCCACCCAGGTACTCCTACTTGCCTGTTTCTTCCATTCCTTTCTCTTTTCCTCATTTCACCAGCAGTTTCTATGCCTAGGTCTTGAACTGGTTCCTTTTTGATTACCACTAAATTTTGATGGGCTGGCTACCTGTTGAAGGCACTATAAAGCCACCCACATCCTTGACATAGGCTTATTGTATTAAATACTCTATCTCAAATTATAGCCACTTATTTGTTCTGGGAGAACATCTTTCCCCTGTCTTTGTCATTCCTTGCCAGGGGCAAAGGTGGTGGGAACAGCTTTCTGCACTGGGTGGCAAGAAAATAAAGGGGTGTATTGCCTTTAGATAATTTAAAAATAAAAATAATAAACAAATAAAAGTCAGTCTCTTTTTATCACCAAGCACCAGCAGTTCTAAATAATATCAGTGCTAAAAATACTCCTCCCCCCAGGGAAGGCTCCATTGCCCTTCCCCCCACTCCCATGCTGCTGATTCATCAGATTCATGTGATTCAAGCCCTTGACGATGCAATATCATTATAAAAAAGACTTCAAGTTTTTACTGGGTTGCTTATGTGTCTTTGCAACCAGTGGCAGCAAGCAGGGGATGGGGGAAGGGGAAAAGGGAAGGGGGGGCAGGAGAGGCAGGGACAACAGACTCAAGCTGTTCCATTCACAGATCTATAATTCATTCCTTCATTTTCAGTCTCATTTCTCATTCCTACCAACCTCCAAATCCTGTCTGGGACTCCCCTGGCAAGATGGGCTTCAACCTCCCCTCCAGTCTCCTCATAAAAGCACTGTGGAGTCAGGCTTCTCCTTTGCCTCTAGAATATAGTCTCTTTAAATCTGGGATGTACACATGCTGTGTTCATTCCTATATACCCAGTGTTCAGTACAGTGTCCAGCACATAGTAGTTATCTATCTATTCTCTATCCATCTATCTATCTATCTAATCAGCCATGATCATACTTTTTTCTGTATTGCTATGTGGTACATCTCAGCAGATGGTACTGATGTGGGAACAGAGGACTAGCTGAGGACAAAGCACAAGCCCAGGGCAGCACAATGACAGGTCCTCGAAAGGGACATTCCTCTACTGACTCAACTGCCTCAATGTTAATACTTTGCTAAAGGCAAAAGGCAATCTTAGCCCGACCCCCAGAATCCTGTAAGTCTACTTTAACATATAAAAATTCCTTTAGAAATTTACTTTATCTCTATCCCCACAAGACACATGTTGGCAATCATCCCCCAAGCACACAGCCCACTGATACACATCTGAAGGGTCTCATGACTCAGGTTTTATTAGATGGTAATAAGTGACCTTTTCCCAAAAATAGCTAGCCCCATCAACGTCCTGGAAACCTTGCTTCCAAAATTCCTTAGAGAGTACAGCTATCCTTAAACCCCTCCCAACTCTCAGGTATATAATCAGCACCCCCTCACAGGCCCAGGGCAGCAGCTCTTCCTGCCCAGGGGTCCTGTCTCCGTGCTTTCATAAAACCACCATTTTTGCACCAAAGACATCTCAAGAATTCTTTCTTGGTCGTCAGCTCTGGACCTCATCCACAAAACCTCACCTAGATTCCAAAACTACATCACTGGCAACTATAAAAAACACCGGGATTTTTGGTGGTAGATAGGACTGGATCTGCAATAGTACTACTGGTGAGATGAGGGCTCAGAGACAGAAATTAGACTGAATTATTAAAAATCTAGTTATAGGGCAGCCCCGGTGGTGCAGCGGTTTAGCGCCGCCTGCAGCCCAGGGCGTGATCCTGGAGACCCTTGATCGAGTCCCACGTCAGGCTCTCTGCATGGAGCCTGCTTCTCCCTCTGCCTGTGTCTCTGCCTCTGTGTGTGTGTGTGTGTGTGTGTGTGTGTGTGTGTGTGTGTGTCTATGAATAACTAAATAAAACCTTTAAAAAATCTAGTTATATTTATTTCACACAAGCCTATGGACAGAGATTAATATGAGGTACACATACATAGCTTACATAATTAAAACCATATCTCTGGGATAGACAATATTATTCACATGTGATCACAGTGGCATTTCATGCTTACTATTCTGAACTTTGCTTTTTTGCATTTAATATGTCTTGCTAGGACGCCTGGGTTGCTCAGTGGTTGAGCATTTGTGTTCAGCTCAAGATGTGATCCCAGAGTCCCGGGATCGAGTCACACATCAGGCTCCCTGCATGGAGTCTGCTTCTTCCTCTTCCTGTCTCTGCCTTTCTCTCTGTGTGCCTCTCATGAATAAATAGATAAAATCTTTTTAAAAAACTCTATGTATCACCCTCAAACTTGTTTTTTTTTCTCAATATTATGTTTGTAGGGTTTATCCAGGTGGTACATATAGATCAAGTTAATTGGTTTTCATTTCTTCTTTTTTTTTTTTTTAATTAATTTTTATTGGTGTTCAATTTACCAACATACAGAAAAACACCCAGGTTTTCATTTCTTTTTTAAAAAAGATTTCATTTATTCATGAGAGACACACACACAGAGAGAGAGAGGCAGAGACACAGGCAGAGGGAGAAGCAGGTTCCATGCAGGGAGCCCGATGTGGGACTCCATCCCAGGACTCCAGGATCACACCCTGAGCCAAAGGCAGACGCTTAACCACTGAGCCACCCAGGCATCCCTGATTTTCATTTCTATAAAGCATTCCATTGTGTTAACATACCAACATTTGTTCATCTCTTCCCTCACTGGTGGAAATTGTACTATAAAAGCAATACTCTGGGTTGCCTAGGTGGCTCAGTCAGTTAAGTGTCTGCCTTTGGCTCAGGTCATCATCCTAGGGTCCTGGATGGAGCCCTGCATCTAGCTCCCTGCTCAGCAGGGAGCTTGCTTCTCCCTCTCTCTGCTGCTCCCCCTGCTTGATCTCTCTCTCTCCCTCTCCCTCTCTCTGTCAAAATAAATAAAATCTATAAAAAGTGATACCAATATAAACTCCAACCAACAGTATATGAAAATCCCAGTTACTTTCTCATCCTTGCCAATACCAACTTGATATGTTCAAACTTTAAAATTTTTCCAATCTCATGAGTATGAGAATGGTAAATCAGTATTGTTTCATTTGCATTTCCTAATTGTTGGTAAAATTGAATAGTGTCCATCTGGGTTTCCTCGTCTGCAAATTGCCTATTCATCTGTTGCTAATTTTTTTCCATTGGCTTGTGCATCCTTCTTATTGCTTTATAAAAGAGACTTTTATATTCTGGATCATAGAGATGCACAGAACACATATGAATGACATTCAGTCAAAGTTAAGGCCAAAGCTGAATATCATTATCCTAGAATAAACTCCTGGAATACAAGAATACTTCTGAAATTTTATCAGTAAGCATTCTTACAATTACAATTTTATTAGTGGACTTTTAACAATTTGACATAATGCAAAAATACGAATTTCTCAGCACTGTCAGCAGCTGGACTCCTTCTATGCTCACTATAGCACATATGTTCAGTACTAAATACTTTCAATTGAGATCAATGAAAGAATGAGATATTCGGTAGGGCTTCTCATTTTTCTCTAAACTTTTCCCCTTTATTTGAACTCTTTAAATCATTATTAAGTCTAAACTAAAGATTTATAATGAATGCTATACAAGATTTTGGGATTTTTCCATCACATGAAAATTTCGACAATGGAAAAAAATGACATTTTGTTTTTATTCTATCTTCACAAGATATGAGGAATTCTCAAATAAGGCTTTTTCTTAAAAGATTTATAGTCTAAATGGAATTCAGCAACTAAAAATTAAATATAATTTTATTTTTAAAAGACTTTATTTTTTTATTTATTTGAGGGAGAGAGAGAATCTCAAACAGACTCTATGCTGAGCATGGAGAGCAATGTGGGGCTTGATCCCATGACCCATGAAATCAAGACCTGAGCCAAAACCAAGAGTCGGATGCTTAACTGACTGTGCCATGCAGGTGCCCTCAAATTAAATATAATCTTTTTTTAAGACTTTTTTTAATTTATTCATGAGAGACACAGAGAGAAAAGCAGAGATATAGGCAGAAGGAGAAGCAGGCTCCCTATGGGGAGCCCAATATGGGACTTGATCCCAGGACTCCAGGATCACGACCTGAGTCGAAGGCAGATGCTCAACCACTGAACCACCTCGGTGATCAAATTAAAAATAATCCAAAAAGTTATTTTGTTTAATATGAATGTTCTATAGGCAAATAACTCTTACCTTTGTATAAAATTATTATATAATAATTTGCCCATATAAAATGCTTTTCCTAAAGTTGTCTAGCTAATATGTTCTCTTAACATTGGTGTTAAAGGCCAACCTAAGTCCCTATTTAACTACTTGAAATTTCTTAACTGTTTTTTTTTTAGATTTTATTTATTTATTTATGAGATATACAGAGAGAGAGGCAGGGACATAGGCAGAGGGAGATTCAGGGTCCCCGTGGAGATCTCAATGTGGGACTCTATCCCAGGACCTCGGGATCCTGCCCTGAGCCAAAGGCAGATGCTCAACTGCTAAGTCACCTAGGTTCCCCTCTTAATTGGTTTTTGACATAAAATGAACAGTTTGCATGAAATTAACAGAATTTGCTCTTGCAATAATAAAACTATTCTTCAAGGAACTGATAGAATTTATGTATAAATATAGAGACAAAATTTATATAGAATTTATATATAAAATAAGATTTTGTTGGCTTCAAGTCATATCAAAAATATTTTGCTTTGTGTTGTTTTACTTGCTATGCTCTGTTTAGGAGATCCTAAGTTTATAATATTCTCCTATATTTTCTTTTGAAAGTTTTGAAGTTTTGTTTTTTTTCACAGATAGGTCTGTGATAACTGAAAGTTTTTTGGGGGGTTATGATGTCAAATACTGGCTGAATAAAAATTTTCCATGTGTGTAGCCAATTGTCCAACAGATTTTTTTTAATAATCTATCTTTACTCACTGATTTGTAATGCTACTCCTACCAAACACAAGTTTCCATATATATGTGGATTTTTTTTCTGGGTTATTTATTCTGTTCCATTGATCTATTTGTCTATGTCCTGTGCCACCTTCTCCTTCAGAATTATTCCGCCTGTCATTGCCACTTTGTTTTTCCATATAAATCCTAAAATTTGTTTTTCTAGTTAGATGAGAAAACCTTTAGGGATTTTTATCGATTTGCTTTGAATTTTACATTAGTGAGATTTTTCTAAATCCATGAACATGCTATATTTCTCCACTTTTAAAGTAATATTTACGTGTTACAATGAAAAAATTTAACATCTCCCATATATTTTTTGCATCTTTGGTCAGATATTCCTTAGAAACTTTATGAATTTTGTGGCTACTGTGAAAGTTAAAAAAATTTTCTAATAGGTTTCTGCTGATATGTAGGCATATTTAATTGTTGTACACTGATCTTGTCTCCAGCAACACAGCTGAACTTTCTTTTATTAGTTCTAATAGTCTGTTGTGAACTCTCTTGAATGGGGTGATGTTAATGCCCTGACCCATACCACTTGGCCCATCTCTGAGTTCATCTACAACTGTGTTAGAATGTTTTTGTCAAGCTGACTGCTTCCCACTTGAAGGGCATGAGTCTCTCTGCTTCTCTGCTTGACAGCTTTTTCCAAAAGTACAAGAACTTTGAGGCACCACTGGGAAAGTTGTAGAGGGGATAACACCTCTGGGGTTTAAGATTCAACCAGTGAGTAGGAGGGGGACAGTGGATAAATGCTAGTCTCCCTGTCCTTCAGTGGGATGGTTCTGACTCATGTGCCACATAGTTTCCTCAGAGGGTCCTGGTGAGGCTGATCCCCAGATATACACAGCACTAACCAGCTCATTAATAGGTCTTGTTTTGGCTTTTCTCCCATTCCCATGTAACTTCCTCCCTCCCTCACTTTTCCAAGTACAATGTCTGCTGAAGATCTTTGCTATTCTACCAGGTTAAGGAAAATTCCTCTACTCTGAAATTTTTTAAAAATCATGAATGGTGGGGCGCCTTGGTGACTCAGTGGTTGAGCGTCTACCTTTAGCTCAGGGCATGATCCCAGCCAGAGTCCTGGGATCGAGTCCCACATCCAGCTCCCTGCGGGGAGACAGCTTCTTCCTTTGCCTATGTCTCTGCCTTTCTCTCTGGGTATACCATGAATAAATAAATATTATATAATATTTATAAATATTATAAATATAAATATAATAAATATAAATATTTTTAAAGAATCATGAATGGCATCATATTTTATTAAATATTTAAATGTATTTACTCATTATTTTTCTTTAATTTGTTAATGTGATGAGTTATTACAGTAGATTTCTTTTAAATAATTTTTATTTTTTTAAATATTTAATTTATTTATTCATGAGAGACACAGAGAGAGAGAGGCAGAGACATAGGCAGAGGGAGAAGCAGGCTCCATGCAGGGAGCCTGACGTGGGATTCAATCCTGGGTCTCCAGGATCATGCCCTGGGCTAAAAGCGGCACTAAACTGCTGAGCCACCCAGGCTGCCCTTAAATAATTTTTAAATTTAGCTTTATGTCTTATGAAAATTATACAAGCATTGAATTAGTTCTATAAGACTTCTTATTAAGTGAATAACTCCACAAGATTTTTTTAAAGATTTATTTATTTATTTATTTATTTATTTATTTATTTATTTATTTGAGAGAGAGAGAAAGAAAGAAAGCCCGAGCAGGGGAATGGGCAGAGAGAGGTTCCCCACTGAGCAGGGAGCTAGATGCAGGGCTCCATGCAGGGCTCAATCCCAGGACCCCAGGATCATGGCCTGAGCTGAAGGCAGACGCTTAACCAACTGAGCCACCCAGGAGCCCCTCTATAAAGACTTCTTATGAAAAACTACATTCCTCTAGCTTTCACTCATTTCCTGCTCCCCAGAGGTAACTACTTTCACTTCATATTATTTTATCTTGATATTATTGTTAAAGAAAAATTGCTCTGACATTTGCTAATATGGTAAGGAAGACTATTCAGGGCTAGTGTGATGTTGTCAAGACGATTGCAGTATGGAAGAGAGATTGGGACCTAACAATACAAGGAAAAGTGGGGATTTATAGGCAAGGAGCAGAATGAGGTGGGATAGTGGATGGAAACTTACTAGGAGGAGAGGTCAAGCATGGGAGAATTCTCAGGAAACTGACATAACAGGATTCTTGCTGAAGGTAAGCCAAAGTGATCAGATATCAAGGGTAAGAGATTCTCTCTGAACTGATTTAGCGGGATTTTTCCTAAAACTGGACCAGACGGGCCAAAGACAGGGCCAAAGGATGAGCCAGTCAAAAAGAGGACTCAGAGAAGCCTGACTAAAGTATGGCCAAGGAGAAAGTCTGTGAGTTTTGACCTTGTGGCAGAGACTGTTAGTTTGGCTCACCCAAATCCAGCTGGACACGCAACATTTTTGCACCTTCCCTTGCAATTAAGTGGGTCATTTGTTTTGTCAAATTTCATTTAATCCTCCTTCTGTTTTCGGAATTATCAGCCCCACCCTCAACTGTGCTTTGTTTTCTAGTTGAAATCATTTTTTTAGTCCTCTCCAAAGAGTAAATCTTTAAGTCTTCCACTGAGGTGGGAGACATGAAGCTACATAGCTGAAGATGGGGAGAGGAGGCAGGTTCTGGGTCTAACTGCACTTCCTTCTTCTTTTGGAAAGAACTGACCCTTTAATCTATTGAGGACTTATGACAAGGCCAAGAATTATTCTAAACTTGGGGTGCCTGGGTGGCTCAGTCAGTTAAGCATCTGCCTTTGGTTCAGGTCATGATCCCAGAGTCCTGGGATTAATCGAGCTCCACATCCAGCTCGACTCAGAGGGGAGTCTGCTCCTCCCTTTCCCCACTGCTTGTGCTCTCTATCTCTCTCTCTCTCTCAAATAAATAAATAAAAATAAGATCTTTTTTTAAAAAAGAATTATGCTAAAAACTATATGTGCATTATCTCTTTGGATCTTCACATCCCTTTGAGAAAGATTCTATTGTAATCTACATTTTAAAATTGAAATAAAATTCACATCCTATAAAACTCACCCTTTTAAAAGTGTACAATTTAGTGTACTTTAGTATATCCACAGAATTATACAACAATCACCATTATCTAATCCCAGAACCTTTTTATCACCCCCAAAGGAAACCCCATCCATTTAGCAGTCACTCTCATTCCTCTCTCCCCTCAACTCCAAGCAGCCACTAATCTAACTAATTTTTGGCTCTGTGGATTTTGTGTGTGGCTTCTTTCACTTCGCACAATGTTTTCAAGATTCACCTATGTGTTGTAGCATGTATCAATACTTCTTTCCTTCTGTAGCTGAATAATATTCCATTGTATAGATATGCCACATTTTGTGTTTCCATTCCTCAGTTTAGGGTCATTTGTGTTATTTCTGGATTTGAGCTATTTTGAATAATTCTGCCATAAGCATCCATATACAGGTTTTTGTGTGAGCATGTTTTCATATTTCTTGGGCATATTCCTAGTAGAATTGTTGGATCATGTGATAACTCTGCCCTCAACTTTTTGAGGAACTGCCAAACTGTTTTCTAAGCAGCTGCACTATTTTATGTTCCTACCAGCAATGTGTAAAGGTACCAATTTCTCCACATCTTGTCTCCACATCAACTCTTGTTACTGTTTTTTTGTCAAATGCTTTTTCTGCATCTGTTGAAGTAATAATGGAGCTTTCTTCATTCTATTAATATGGTATATTACATTGATCAATTTTCATATGTTGATCCAACCTTGCACTGTGGGATAAACCCCATTTCGTCACGGATTATAATCCTTTCAGTATGCTGCTGGACTCGATTTATTAGTATTTTGTTGAGGATTGTCACATCTATTTTCATAAAGTATGAAAATACTTTGGTATGAGGCATTGGAATGACGGTAATATAGACTTCATATAATGAGTTGGGAAGTGTTCCACACCCTCTTGTATTCTGGGAGAGACTTGTGAAAGATTGTTCTTAATTCTCTTTGAAACTTCTCGTACAGTTCACTGGTGAAATCATTGGCTCCCCAGCTCTTCTTTGTACACTAGCTGCTGCTGCTTTTTTTTTTCAAGTTTTTATTTAAATTCTAGTTAACATAGATGGTAAAATTGGTTTCAGCTGTAGGATTTAATGATTCATCACTTACATACAACACCCAGCACTCATCACAAGTGCCCTCCTTAATACCCATTACCCATTTAGCCCACCCCATCTGTTTCTTAAACAATTTGTAAACCACGCCTACTATTTTAGTCTCATCATCACCCCTACTTTCAGAGGTTGCTGACACCATCAATTCCTAAGAGTTTTTGATAATCTCATTGTATAAATGGGCTTGTCTCTGCTTGCTCCACTACATTTTAGGATCCAGCTTTCTTGGGACTGCTAATTCAGTTATCATTCATCTATCTGCTTTCTCTGCCTTCCTTTAACATGTTCTCTATCTTGGTATTCTAAAGTTAGGTGTGGGCTCCTTGTGTTTTGTTTTGTTTTGTTCGGTATTAATCTTGCTTGGTGTTCTCTGACCTTTCTGGATTTGTGGGTTTGTGTCTGTCACTAATTTGGGACCATTTTTGGCCACTACTGCTTTGAATAGTTTCAAATATTTCTTTTGCCTTTGTATTAGTTGGGTTATTCAGAGAAGCAGTGTCAACAGGATGTCCCTCTCTATATAGATGTAGATATAAATATAAATATATGCACATTTATAGATAGACTATATTCTCTGTGTGTATGCCAGTCCACACTTAGTTTCCAGAAATATGTCAAAATTACTATTCAAGTAAGTGCTCTTACTTCTATTGCTTATACTGGTTTCTATTCCAGGTTAGTATATCTCATGTGCAGAATTTCTTTTTTTAAGATTTTATTTATTTGAGAGAGAGAGAGAACACAAGCAGGGGTGAGGGGCAGAGAGAGGGGAAGAAGCAGACCCCCTGCTGAGCAGGGAGAATGACCTAGGGCTTGACCCCAGGACCTTGGGATCATGACCTAAGCCGAAGGTAGCAGTGTAACAAACTGAGCCACCCAGGTGTTCCTGCTTTCTAGATCCCTCAATTTTAATGCTCTTATATATTCTCTCATTCTCCTTGTCTTTGTGGATTTGTTGTTTTTCAAAATCCCTTTATTATCAATTTAGAAAGGACCTGGGAGGGAGGAAAGGCTAATGTGGGATTCAGTGCTCCATCTTTAACCAAAAGTCTCAATAGATTTTCTAATATTAAGCCATACTTGCATTCTTAAGAAAAATAAAATTTGGTTACAATAGATCTTTTTCATATGCATTGCTAATTTGGTTTAGTAGCATTTTAAGGATTTTTATAACTAGGTTTGTAAGTGACATTGGTCATTAGCCATAAATATTATATATCAATTGCATACAATGATGTGGAAGTGTTTCCTCTTTTTATATTTCCTAGAACAGTTTGTATTAGATAGGTTTGGTAGATTTAACCTTTAGAAAACTTTTTTTAATTTAGTTTAAGGGAGAGGATATTTTAAACTATTAATTCAATTCTTAAAAATTTGTATATATCTTTTAGGTGTTCTATTTCCTCTTTTTTAAAGATTTTATTGGGCAGCCTGGATGGCTCAGTGGTTTAGCACCGTCTTCAGGCATGATCCTGGAGACTTGGGATCAAGTCCCACATCAGGCTCCTTGCATGGAGCCTGCTTCTCCCTCTGCCTGTGTCTCTGCCTTTCTCTCTCTGTCTCTATTTATTCCTGAGACACAGAGAGAGAGAGGCAGAGACACAGGCAGAGGGAGAAGCAGGCTCCCCGCAGGGTAGGCCAAGGTGGGGACTCAATCCACTACCTTGGGGTCACACCCTGAGCCAAAGGTAGACTCTCAACCACTGAGCCACCCAGGTGTCCCCATTCTATTTCTTCTTACATAAGTTTTACAAAGTTATATTTTCTAGAAATTGTTCATCCATAATTTTATATTTATTGGTAGAAAGCTCTTTGTTTTCTTTTAAGATTTTATTTATTTGAGAGAGAAAGAGTGAAAGAGAGCACAAGCAAGGGGGGGGGAAGGGGAGGGGCATAGGGAGAGGGAAAAGCAGGCTCCCTGATGAGCAGGGAGCCCAATGCAGGGCTGGATCTGGGGACTCCAGTATCATGACCTGAGCCAAAGGTTGATGCTTAACCAACTGAGCCACCCAGGTGCCCCTGTTTGTAATATTTTTAAATTATTTAAAAGACTGTATTATATGCAGTTTTGTTCCTCTATTCATCTTCAATATTATTCATTTATACCTTCTCTTTTGTTTTCTTGTCCAATCTTGCCAAGAGTTTTGTCTTTTCAAAGAACAAAGCTTTGGTTTTATTGATCTTCTCTATTGCATCCTTGTTTTCTATTTCATCACTTCATGGTGTTATACAGGTTATGTCTTTTCTTTTGCTTTCATTAGGTTTAATTTGTTGCTACTTTTTTTAACTTCTTAAATCAGATGCTTAAATCATTAAATTTGAGCCTTGTTTTCTAATAAAAAGCCTTCAAGACCATACTTTCTCCCTTAAATTTTGCTTCAACTATATTTCACAAGTTTTGATACAAGTTTGAATCATTCAGTTATAAATAATTTTTAATTTACATTATGATTTGCCTTTAATCCATGAGTTACACAAAAGCATTTTTTAAAGATTTTTATTTATTTATTCATGAGAGAGACAGAGAGAGAGAGAGAGAGAGGCAGAGACACAGGCAGAGAGAGAAGCAGGCACCATGCAGGGACCCTGATGCAGGACTCGATCCCGGGACTCCAGGATCACGGCCCGGGCCAAAGGCAGGCGCCAAACCACTGAGCCACTCAGGAATCCCCAAAAGTATTTTTTTAAACATTCCAAAAAACTTTATAAAAGCTTTTGCTCTTATGGTTGCTTTTTATTCCTAATTTAATTTCATTTTAATCAGGGAATGTAGTCTGAATGAAACTAAATGCTTTGGTATGTATTGAGGCTTGCTTTATAGCCTAGAATGTGGTCAGTTATTCCAACTATGCTTTAAAAAAGTGTATGTAAAAAAAAAAGTGTATGTATACATAAACTACATCTTCTTTATCCATTCATCTTTCGATAGACACCGAGGCTCCTTCCACAGTTTAGCTATTGTGGACATTGCTGCAAGAAACATCGGGGTGCAGGTGTCCCGGCGTTTCATTGCATCTGAATCTTTGGGGTAAATCCCCAGCAGTGCAATTGCTGGGTCGTAGGGCAGATCTATTTTTATGTATACAATGGAATATTACTCAGCCATTAGAAATGACAAATACCCACCATTTGCTTCGATGTGGATGGAACTTGAGGGTATTATGCTGAGTGAAATAAGTCAATCGGAGAAGGACAAACATTCTATGGTCTCATTCATTTGGGGAATATAAAAAATTGTGACAGGGAATAAAGGGGAAAGGAGAAAAAATGAGTGGGAAATATCAGAAAGGGAGACAGAACATGAGAGACTCCTAACTCTGGGAAACGAACTAGGGGTGGTAGAAAGGGAGGTGGGCGGGGGGTGGGGGTGACTGGGTGACGGGCACTGAGGGGTGCACTTGATGGATGAGCACTGGGTGTTATTCTATATGTTGGCAAATTGAACACCAATAAAAAATAAATTTATTAAAAAAGTGTATGTATTATTACTGAGGTGCAAGGAAATATGTATGTGTTTGTGTACAATACCATTGACTCTATTCCCTATGCTGTACCTTTTATTCCATGAATTATTCATCCTATAACTGGAAGCCTGTCTCTCCAGCTCCCTTTCAACCATTTTGCCCATCCTGCACCCTCCTCTCCTCTGACAACCATCAGTTTGTTCTCTGTGTTTATAGGTCTGATTCTGTTTGTTTATTCATTTGTTTTGTTTTTTAGATTCCAGATATAAGGTGAGATGATGAGATGATATGGTATTTGTCTTTCTCCACCTGCCTTATTTCACTTAGCAAAATACCCTTTAGCTCCATCCATATTATTGCAAATGGCAAGATCTCATCCTTTTTAAGGCTGTATAATATTGTATTCCACATACACACACACACATGCACACATACACACACATACACACCTCTTTTTCCATTCATCTATCAATGGATACTTGGGCTGCTTCCATGTTTGGGCTATTATAAACAGTTCCACAATGAATACACTAAAAAGCTTCTGTACAGAGAAGGAAACTATCAATAAAACACAAAAGCAATCTACTAAATGGGAAAAGATATTTGCAAAGGATAGAGCTGGTAAGGGGTTTATATCTAAAATATATAAAGAATTTATACAACTCAACACCAAAAAAAACAAATAATGTGATTTAAAAATGGGCAGAGGACCGCCTGCCAGGATGCATATCTGCCACTTCTGCAGCTCCACTGGATGGTGGGAGGATTATCAGAGATGCGTTGCTGGCGAGGATGGTGCTGGAGAGTGCGGCCCACACCATGAAAGTGCTGCTCCCTGCATGGCTAAAGCAGATCCCCAGGGACACCTGGGTGGTTCAGCTGGTTAAGCATCCAACACTTGATTTTGACTCAGGTTATGATCTCATGGGTCCTGGGATGGAGCCTTTGGGCTCCACACTCAGCAGAAAGTCTGCTTCTCTCCTTCTACCCTTCTGCTCTCTCTCTCTCTCTCTCTCTCTCTCTCTCTCTCCCAAATAAATATATAAATCTTTTTTAAAAAATCTTTAAAGTCTTCCCATCCCAAGAACATTACCGGGTTGACCCAGCTTACAGTTTCAGAATGGCTTCAATTATTGCCTTTCCTTGGTGTACTTGCGGTACTTGGCTACCTTGCAATTTGTCCATCCCTCCCAAACCAAAAACAACAGAAGGATAGCTTGATTAATCTTAAAGTACAAAAGGAAAATCCCAAGGTGGTGAATGAAATAAACATGAAGATTTGTGTCTTACTAACGCAGCTTATTGTAAGTATTGGTGTTCAAAGACTTTCCTGCCTGTGATGGTTCATATAACAAACACAATGAATTGACAGGAGATAATGTGAATCTACTAATACTGAAGAAGAAAGAAGTATAATAGTAATCGATTAAGATTGAATTCGGTTGTGTGCTGTAAAATCTTATAACAATATGTTTTCATTCTTTGTGTATAGAAGATCTTTCAAATGGTGGTCTTTTTTTAAAAAAAAGATTCTTTTTATTGGACACAGAGAGAAAGTACAAGCAGAGGAAGCTGCAGGCAGAGGGAGAGGGAGAAGCAGGAACCTCTCTGAGCAGCGAGCCCAGTGTGGGGCTCCATCCCAGGACCCAGGGACCATGACCTGAGCTGAAGGAAGATGCTTAACCAACTGAGCCACCCAGGCAACTCCAAATGGTGATCTTATTTATTGCTATTGGTTGAGTAACTGTTTCTTCTGATTTATTTTCTTGTTACAGCACTGTATTTGATACCTGGTGTATTCAGTCATTTATATAAAAACTAAGTTGCACATCTACATCATTCTTACTTCAAAAACTTAATGTTTTTCCTAAATAAAACCAACACACTTGGCTTTAATTAGCTGAGAAAAACCTTAAGTTTGGCAATGGGTCCAAAGCTATTCCTTTGAATATCAATATTTTCAATAGACTCTACACTTAAATTTTTTTCTCCCTTCACTAGTAAGTATGTATGTAGTAAGTATGTTATTTTTCAGTCCTCTTCTGTTTTTGACCATTTGAAGTGATTTTTCCTCTCTGGCCTCCATCCTTTTCAGATCAGTAAGAAAAATATTGCTCTCAAGAGTGACTTGAGTTTGCAAAAAGATAAACACTTTGCTTTATAAAGATTGTGTCTAATAAATGTGAATATCCCAATTTCAGCAAAGACATGAAATGGATATAAGAAGTTCCAAAAAGGAACAGTTATTTACATTATAAAAGATTTATTTACTTTACAAAAGGCTTGTTGTGTCTGTTTACATGTGTGTTTTGTGTATGTGTCTTGAACTCTTTTACTAAGTGACAGGATGGAATGGGATGGCAAGAATACACTAAACTCATGAGCTGCCGCAACTTGAAGGTCAATTAGTGTAAGCCAATACAACTTAAAATACAAAAATTTTGCAAAATAAACTTACTGAAGAATCTTTTAAAAAATAAAAATCAAATAAATAAAAAATTATAAATGCGCAGAGGACCTGAATAAACATTTTTTCCAAAGAGGGCATACAGATGGCCAACAGACACATGAAAAGATGCCCAACATGATTAATCAGCATGGAAATGCAAATCAAAATCACAAGATATCACCTTATGCCCGTCAGAATGGCTAGAATCAAAACCACAGGAAACAGGGGATCCCCGGGTGGCTCAGCAGTTTAGCACCTGCCTTTGGCCCAGGGTGTGATCCTGGAGTCTCGGGATGGAGTCCCACATCGGGCTCCTGGTGCATGGAGCCTGCTTCTCCCTCTGCCTGTGTCTCTGCCTCTCTCATTCTCTCTCTATCATAAATAAATAAATAAATAAATAAATAAATAAATAAATAAATAAATAAATCTTTTAAAAAAAAAACACAAGAAACAAGTGTTGGTGAGGCTGTAGAGAAAAAGGAACCCTCGTGCACTGTTGCTGGGAATGCAAGTTGGTGCAGCCACTGTGAAAATAGTATGGAGGTTCCTTGGAAACTTAAAAATAGGACATGATCCAGTAATTCCATTATTGGGTATCTACCTAAAGAAAATGAAAACATTAATTCAAAAAGAAATATGTACCCCCTCCTCATTTTCTCCCCCTACTTTTTAGCAAGAGAGTTCTGCTCGGTGCCAAGGCAGCCTTCTGTACAGTTCTCCAGGATTGTTAGGACAGGGGCATGTTTCATTCTGGTTGGCCCCTTAGGCAGCTAATGTAGCCCATTGGTGTCTCAGCTCGATGTGGAGAGGTTCTCCGATTAATCTCCTACCTTGGGCTGGCCCTAAGCCTTAACTTCTCTCTCTCTAGCCCTGTGTGGCCACTGACTGAATCAAAGCTCAGGTGGGCAATGGAGGCAAAAGCCCTGAGAGCAAATTGGCTTTGGGCCGGCAATGTTCTGCTTACCTGTCTGGTTACAAGCTGTCATCCCAATTTGGCCTGGAAGTTTTCCTCTGTCCTCTCAGTTCTTCAGTGCTTTTAAATAAGTTTTGGAAGTTTTTTTTATACAGCATACTTCATTACTTCAACAGGGAAGCTGAATCAAAGAATCCAGTCTGCCATTGCCAGAAACTAGAAGCTCATATCCTTAAATGTTTAAACATTTATACTTGACTTAACAAGGTCCAGATTCAGGCACTATCCCTACCCTTCTCCCAAACAATACAAAAGCTTTAGAATGCTTTAAATATTAATAGTTCCCTGCTGTCTTAGATGTTTTTGGTGCCAGCTTGTTTCTATACTTCCATATCATTCAACACTATTATTGTTCTAAATACTTAATGCTTAGATTTCCCCACATTTACCAATTTTTGTTCACTGTTCCTTGCCTTCTATTCACCCCTTCCTCCTAATTTCAATTTCCTTCTTCCAGGAGAGTATCTTTCAATAGTTATTTTAGTGACAGTCTATTATTGTTAAGCTTTCTTAGGTTTGTTTTTTTCTGAAAATCTCCTTATTTCCCTCTCAAAAAAAAAAAAAAGACTAAAAGACTAGTAGTTCTCATCAGTATTTCTTGGGAAGACTAATTCTACTCTTCATGGCAATTGGTACTTCTCCTTCGTGGTGTGCCATTTCTTTTGCAAGTACAATATTCCTATAGTTTGTTTCTGAACCCATATTCAGCATATATTGTCTTTTTCTGTGAGGTTCCGTGTGCCCTGGATTGTAAAAATGTGCAATATTTGCACTTGCTGGGGTT
>NW_027325830.1:0-97621 GCF_048418805.1 Vulpes vulpes
TTCCTGGCAGACTCCAATCTTGGAAGTCTGCAGCAGACCTTGCAGCATCAGGATGTGCCCGGGGAGCACGGCAGGGAGGGGAGAAAGAGGAGGGGGTCCTTTCTAGGTAGCCCACAGAAGAAGCCAGGGAGTGCAGTATGTGAAGGGCGAGGGGTTGGCCTCTGGGGGACCAGGATGGCCTGGGCAAGTGAAATCCTGACTTTCCAGGGGCGTGAGAACCAGGCCACTGGTCTTGGGATTGCCAGCAGATTCTTGGGAGTGGGATGAGGTAGAGGAGGATAGAACAGGAGAGAAGGAGCGATCTTGGGGGCATCTGGCCCTTCATCCTGTGCAGACATGCTTTGGATGACGATGTGTGAAAGTATATGTGGACATGGGTACGCCCGTGTGTGTACTGGGAGGGTGTCAGTGGGACACGCTTGTGCCTGTGGGCATGCATGTGTGGATGTGCTTGTGTCTGAGGTGTGCTGCTGACTGCACATGTGTTTAGGGGAGCGTGTCTGGCTATGGGCAGGGTCAGGATAGGGGTAGGATGACACCAGGCTTCATCCCTCCATCCCTCCCCCTCCCCCTCAAGCTGCTGATGCCTCTTCTTCAGCCCCTGGCCTCTGCATGCCCCAAGGGTCCTGGCCATCCCACATGACTGGCATCTGAGACTTGGACGACCCATCAGCTGAGAGCCTGTGACCCACTGCCTGGTAGCAGGAGACACTCAGGGGCAGCCCTCTCCAGAACTGTTCCTCACCAAGACTTCTTCGGGAGGCAATGGGGAAGTGAGACTGTCAGGTTGTGGGTCATTGTTATGACCCCGTGGACCACACTCCTTTCCCCCCAGATGGCTCAAGCACAGCTGAAACTGGCCGTATTCACAGGAGCCTGCCCAGGGAAGTAGAGCAGCCCCAGGCAAGCAGAGAGGGGTCCTGTGGAGGGCAGCAATGGGCATGGAGTGGGGGCAGCAGCTGAAGCCAGGCCCTAGCAGGGAGGAAGGGGGTGCCCCCTCATCATGTGAGTGGGGCCCACGGCAGCCTTGGTCTTTTAAGAAGGTTGGGGCCAGATCTGCAGGGTTCCAGCTACCCCCTCCCTGCAGGCCCGTTGCCACTGTTTTGTTTTCTTGGTTCTTTTCTGCTGTCACCGTCCAGAGGTAAACAGGGGGAAGATGCCCCTTGGAAGTCTCTCCCTCCATCCTCTGGGTGTCTCTGTGTTCTCCTTTTCTTCCCCTTTTCAAGCATCTCCCAGCCCTGGGGTTCCTTTCTGGTCTGCAGGTTGGCTGCACAGTCATGAACCTGGGAGTCATGGTCATTGTAGGGTGTCAGCACCAGAAGGGGTCCGAGTCCTGTGCCTGCACATGCAACCAAGTGAGGGCTCATTGGTGTGTGTCGTGCCTGCCCTGCACTCGCCACCATGCGCTGACCCCCACCGTGTACCAGGTGTGTAGATGAGAAGGAACTGGCGCCCTGTGTGTGTGTGTGTGTGTGTGTGTGTCCCGAACTTACTGATAAAGAGGGAACTTGGCCATGGGGCTGCAGTTGCCAAGCTCTTCCTCATGGTTCGGTGAGAGGTGCCCCGGTTAGAAACAGTGCAGTTTTCAGGTAGGACCAGGCAGATTGAGTCTTGGCTCTGACGTTTTCTAGCTCCATAACCTGGAGAAGCTCACAAACTCCTCTGAGCCTTGTTTGATCACCTATAAAAGGGGGGCGCTGGCAGCTGTCTCCTGGGAGCCGTGTGCACACAATCGCCTCACTTGTCTCATCTGTTAAGTGGGGCCATAAAACCTCACTTCTCCCTTGGTCTAAGTGGCTAACTTGGATTTTTTTGGTTGTGCGTTCTTCCTAATAAAAACACGTGGGCACAAAAGGTCCCAACCTATGAACAAATATTCCTCACATCAGAGTTCATTTGGCTCCCGAATCTGGAAGGCAAGAATCAGATGTCAGGGGTTGGTTCCTGAGGCCATGGTTGAAATATCTGTGGTTCCTGAGTTTTGGATAGTGAAGGATCTAAACAAGGGTTTCTCGGAGTCTAGTTAGTTCCTAAGGCAGATCTCGAGGCGTATGTGTCTATTTACAAACGACGGACAAACTACGATATTAAATACACATCGAGGAGAAGTTTCAAAATAATGAGGGTGAGAATAAACATGGAAAGAAACCTCGACGTCCTTGTGTGTTTCCCCCAGGATGCCCCACCCTTCTCAGAACATTCTGAGTCCCAGGTGGGAGGTGCTGAGGGGTTACCCCAGAGGGCAGGAGGGCCTGGGGGGAGCCTAATCCGAGAAACACCCTTTGTTGCTGTGCCTCCATCCCACTCGCCCCCTGTGCTGGGCCTGGGACACGAAGGACAAGATGTGAATCTGCCTGAAGGAAGCCCGTGATATCTGTTTGGCTGTTTCTCTTACTTGCAACAGGCTCCACAGAAAACAAAACTTTCTTTCTTTCTTTTCTTTTCTTTTTTTTTTTTTTTAAGATTTCATTTATTTATTCATGAGAGACATAGAGACACAGGCAGAGGAAGAAGCAGGCTCCATGCAGGGAGCCCGACGTGGGACTCGATTCCGGGTCTCCAGGATCAGGCCCTGGGCCAAAGGCAGGTGCTAAACTGCTGAGCCACCCAGGGATCCCCCAAAACGTTCTTTTTTTTTTTTAAAAAAAGATTTATTTATTTATTTATTTATTTATTTATTTATTTATTTATTCATGATAGATGTAGAGAGAGAAAGAGAGGCAGAGACACGGGGGAGGGGGGGAGAAGCAGGCTCCCTGCGGGGAGCCTGATGGGGGACTCGATCCCAGGACCCTGGGATCATGCCCTGAGCTGAAAGTAGCCGCTCAACTGCTGAGCCACCAGGCGCCCCTTAGCCATTTTCAAGTGTGCAATTCAGTGACCAGCACTGCTGTCCAACTCCAGAACTTTCTCATCTTCCCAAACTGAAACTCTGTGCCCATTGAACACTGCCTCCCTGTTTCCCCCTGCTGCAGCCCCTTGGCAATTACTGTTCTCTTTTGTCTCTCTGAGTTTAACTGTTTTAGATACCTCACGTGAGGGGAATCGTGCAGTGTTTGTCTTTGCACGTCCGGCTCCTTTCACTGAGCATAGTGTCTCCGAGGTTCATCCATGTTGTGGCAGGTGTCAGAATTCCTTTCCCTTTTATGGCTGAGTAATATCCCATTGTCTGTAACATCACATTTGGGTTACTCATTCACCTGTCTGTGGGCACTTGGGTCCTTTTCACCTGTTAGCTGTCGGGAGTAAGGCTGCTATGAACATATGTGTGCAAATATCTCTTCTAGTCCCTACTTTCAATTCCTGATGCCTTTTATAGAGATAATTTTTAAAAATATTTTATTTATTTATTTATTTATTTATTTATTTATTTGAGAGAGAGAGAGCATAAGCTGGAGGCAAGGCTGAGGGAGAGGGAGAAGCAGGCTCCCCGCTGAGCAGAGATCCAATGCAGGACTCCGTTCCAGGACCCTGGGATCAGGACCTGAGCCGAAGGCACACACTTAACCCTCTGAGCCATCCAGGTGCCCCTAGAGAGACAATCCTTTACCAAGCTTTTCCATGGCTTGGGGTCTAGTGATCGCAGTTTTGGTAACTGCAGCATGCCACGAGGACTGTCATATTCGTCTATGAGAGCCCCAGATGTTACGATGTTACGGGGCTGCAGGATGGCAGGGGAGGGACAAACGGGGGGAGACTTGGGGGCTGTCTCAGAATCCCCCAGACAGACTCGGTGTGGAAGGCAAAGCACGGAGGGCGGAGGGTGGGTGGTGTGTCCGAGCAGGTGGTTTGCTGTGGCTGGAGAGTGGGGCATGGAGGAGCCGGGCCGCGGGAGAGAAGCCGGCAGAGTGGGGCAGGGACCAGCCCCCGGAGGGTGCAGCTGGCCCAGCTGAGGAGCCTCGGTTTCCCTGGAGGGAAGGGGCCACCCTGGAGATCCTCGAAGACCCTCGGATAAGCGTGGGAGAAGCACTAGGTAAGACTTGCTCCCCTGCCCCCCCGGATCTGGCTCCACCGCGGGAACCACAGTGGACATGGGGAGGCCATGTAGAGAGGAGGCCTCCACCTCCTAGCACTTTCTCTCTTCCTGGTGTCTCCTGGCCCCTTGGAGCTCCCTGGTCTCTGCTGGTCCCTCCGGCCACTTGTGAGCACGTTCTCCAGGGTGCTTGGGCTCTTCATGCATTGGACATTTTGAGGTTTAGCTCAATCCCCTTTCCCAAAACTCATTCTATAAGTGATCCCTTCCCTGCAGACACTCCTGCACACACACCCATTCACACACTTGTGGTCACACACACCCACACACACGTGTGCACTCATACGTTCATGCACTCACATATGTACTTGCACACAACCACAATGCACCCATCCTCGTGCACACACACTCATTCCCACCATACCCCCACACACGTGCACTCACATACTTGGAGAACTCACTCATGCATGCACACACAACACCCACGCTCATACACATACCTATGCATGCAATCACAGCACACAATACTCACACAGTCTCCCTTTTCCTCTCCCCCCCCCCCACCCCCTACCATCTGTCTTGTTTCCAGACTTCTTTGAAGGATCAGAACTAACATGTACTGAGAATCTTCAGGGGGTCATACGATGGGTTCTGGTTCTTTCCACTTCTCCTCAGTGGCAGTCTTCCAGGGTGGATGTCATCCCCCATTGTACAGATGTGTAAACTGAGCCGAGGCTGCTGATGGTCTCACAGGAGCTGCTGGGACCAGGGCCTACACACAGGGTCCCAGGGCCCTAACTCCTTCTCCTGGCAGCTCAGTGTTTTTTCTGTATCATAAACTCACCGCGTCAAGTTGGCAAGACTCCCAGGATCAGGACCACGTTTGCTCCTTCTCCTGTGTCTCTTACGTAGGCTGGAACTCTGAAGATGCTCAGTGAATTCTCTTGAATCAGACTCTGAGTTCTGATGTCGGGGCATGGTCTCAGAGACCCCTGTTGTGTTCTTGTGCTGTTCTGCTGCATGGAATGTTCCTCCTCCCTTTCAGGGCCCAGCCTGGGGGCTCTTCTTAGGAGCACCCCCAGCCTCCACTGCCCTTGCCTCCCCGTCTGTGTCACTCAATTTGAACTCACCTCTCAGTGGGACTGTCATGATCATTGTTATTAACTCTTCTGTCTTCCCTGTGGGACTAGGAGCTCCGTGGGGACAAGGCTGTCTCTGGTTCACCTTTGGGAGTCCAGAGATGCTCCTGAGGCCCACACAGCACTGGCCCCTGGAGGATGTCCCTGGAGTGGAAGGAACCTGCACGTGTGTTCGGTTCAATTCCCTGACCAAGGGGACTCTCCTGCCTGCTCCTGGGAGAAGGCTTTCGTGGAGGACTCCCTTCTGGTGCCTCTGCCTGCATCCCCTTGTCACCCCCAGGCTTGCCTGCCTTCAGAGGTACCACGCTGGGGAGGAGGCAGGGCGGAGCTGGTGCCCTGGTCCATCCCCCTGGGTCCTGAAGCTCTCAGTGGGCAGCTTGTGCGCAGGGCATTCTCATTCGGTTTCCTTCTCTCTCCTTTATGCCCAGGGGAGCTGGCTTGGATGACCTTGGGCACCAGGGCCCCTTCCCCTTCAGCATGAGGACGAGGCAGTGGGTGTAGATGGAAGAGTCCAAGAGACCTAGGATCAGCCCTCTCTCTGCGGCCAGCCAGCACTCCCTCTGCCATCGTCCTGCCACCTCTGTGGCCTCAGTTTCCCTCCTTGTGACACCAGGGGTTGTCTCCCTGACCCCAGGGCCCTCCCCAGCTGTGCCCTCCTGCACCTGTGAAATTCTGAGAGCAGAGGCGGGAAGGCGAGATGGCCCCTCTTTCCCCCGCCGCCTCTCCCTGTCCCCCAGGGTCACCCCAAAGCCTCCCCCTCCCCCGGCTCCCTGGAACTTCCCTGCAGCTGCAGGCCTGGTGAGACAATTGGGTGTTTTAGAGAAATACATTTTTGGGCTAATTTGCCATGCATAAGTGTTTCTCTTACCCTTTAAAGGCGGAGAACAAAGAGGCCTTTCTGCACCCGGGCAGGCTGCTGGGGAGGGGACCGCAGCTGTACCGGGCCAGCGACCCTCCTCCCTCTCTCATCCCTGTGAGCGCCCCACCACGCCGCCCACCGCCCCCCAGGAGAGACAGCCTGGACTTTCCCAGCCTCCCCCAGCCCCCTGCCCTGCTGCCTCCAAGGCCCCTCTGGTCCTGCCCCACCCCAGCCCCCACCCTCCCACCAGCTGCCCCAGGCAAGAGGGAAAGTGTGCGTGGGTGGGGGGATGGATGGATGGATGGATGGATGGATGGGGAGGGGGCATGCCAGGAGACAACAGCGCTCTACGAGGCTTGCCAGGGTGGTGATGGCCTGGCTGGGTGGGTGCCAGAGCTCCTGCGGGTTGTGTGGTATAGTCACGGGGTGTGGGATGGTGTCAGCAGTCATCAGGTGAATCACTAGTGTCGGGGGGGGGGGGGGGAGGTGGCAGTCACTCCATCCATCCATTCACCAAGGCGTTCATTTGTTCACTTGTTCACTCGTTCAGCCAGTCTCTGCTGTGTTCCCCCCATGTGCTGGTCTCAGGGACCCCCATCCTGGAGGGACAGAGAGGCACTAATGATTACAGTAGAGCATCTGAGGTTCGCTTACTTCTTAGAGGAGCTGGCACCTGTGGAAGTGGCTGCACGGACAAGGCTGTGGGTGCAGAGGTGCGAGGAGCAGGTGCTTCGTCCTGCTCGGCGTGTGATGAGGGACATGGGGCCTGGTAGCGGCTTCCCTTGCTGGCGGTGAAGGCCCTGAAACTGGCAGATGCAGAGTTACACCCTCCCCGTCACAGTTCACCATCCTCCCATACCCTCAGGCCCTTCCTTCCCCTGGAACTCCCTCCTCTCACCCTTGGCTATTCTGAGGCCACACCTCTCCTCTTCTGGGGGCCTCTCCTAGCTCCTGATCCCCCTCCACTGGGGCTCAGCCCCTCAGCTGTCCTGTCCGTCTCCCCCACGTGTGCACACACACCTCCACATACCTACGCTCTCGCCCTGTCTGCACTTTTTCCCCATCTTTGTGGGCTCACTGAGGGCAGGGGCCTTGGGTGTCTTCCCAGCACCCAGCACAGGGTGAGCGCGCAGCCCTCTGTGCTCAGGAGAGGAGCACTTGGGGCTGGACACCCCTCGTCTATACTCAGAAGAGCAGCAGCTGATGTTTATTGAGGGGTTACTGCACACCAGACACTGCGGGCGACATCTGATAGCTCCCTCAGTCGTTGTAACACCTTTATAAGGTAGGCGCTGTTACCTACCATTGTTCTACAGATGGGGAAACTGAGATACAGAGAGGTTGAAGTTTTGCTAAAGAGCATCTGGCTCCCAGGGAAGGAGGTGTCAGAGTCCTCGCTCTAAGCCATTATCGGTGTCACCCAAGAGCCACCTGCTCCCTTGTGCCGTCTGGGGTAGATTGGCAGACGCTGGATTCTCCTTTGGACATCCTGCAGCTTGCTCCGTGTGCTCCAGCCCTGGGCCCTGCCTCTGCCCCACGTGTGTGCATGTGAGATGGTGAAACATGGAGGTTGAATTGCACGAGAGAGCAGTGGGGGGCTTGGGTGCCTGCCTTGGGTGAGAGGCAAAGCCAGCCAGGGTGGGAGGCCAGGGCTGCTTCTTTGCTGCTGCTTGGCGCTGCCACAGGGGTGGGCATGGCCTTTGGCGCTTGGATTTGAGGATCAAAAAGAGCCTCTGCTTCCCCAGCATTCAACATACCCGATGGCATGAGTGACACCTCTCAGTGCTCCAGATGTCAGCACAGGGTGATGGATAACAGGCTTCACGACTCTCTGTGTCCACATATGTGTGCATGCTTTTTTTTTATTTTAATAGTTTTTTAAGAGATCTTATTTATTTATTCATAAGAGATACACAGAGAGGCAGAGATACAGGCAGAGGGAGAAGCAGGCTCCCTGTGGGGAGCCCGATGTGGAACTTGATCCCAGGACCCTGGGATCACGCCCTGAGCCAAAGGCAGACGTTCAACCACTGAGCCACCCAGGTGTCCCTGTGTGCACGATTTTGCATGCACATGTCCGTCCCTGGGTGTGCCTGTGGGTGGCTTGGCCCTGCACCTCTGTCTCAGGGTGCTCAGGAGATGAAGGAAAAGGCAAAGATTGAGAGAGGCCAATGGCTGCACAGTCACCCAGACTATGTGTGGGACAGAGAGAAAGGGGCGGCCCTCTACCCCTTACATGCTCCCGAATGTTCATATCCTCTGAAGGCTGGAGCAAAACAGGCAGAAAGTGAGATGTGGCTGTTTGCCCAGAGGGGTTGACAGGGAGCCCTGCTGTGATGGGCAGGCGACTCTGGGCCTGTCTGAACAGGGCCTTTGAGACTCCGCAAAGATCCCGCAGGCCCTGGCTGCTCGCTCCATCGCAACGCTTGATGGGCACATACAGGTGGTGACTGCATGCCTGGCCTGTGGGCACGACCGGGGTGGGGTGGGGTGGGCAAGGCCAGGAACCCAGAGTCCAAGAGAAAAGAGTGCCCAGGGACAGGGGTTCAGGGATCGGAGGCATGAGAGGTGTGGTCAGTTGTGTGTGTGTAGGAGGGGTGAGAGCTGCTCAGGAACCCTGCGAGGTTAGGGAAGGAGGTTTGAAGGTTAAAGATTGATGGGGACAGGAAGGCCCCGTATTCATGGAATCCTAGAATGTGAAAGGTCTTTAGAGATGACCTTATTCAAGTCTAGTTTATACAGAAGGGAAACAGGCCCAGGGAGAAGGGATGACTTGCCTAAGACAGTGATGGAGTCCATTTGAATCCATTCAACTAGTAGTCCCTAAGCCTGGGGGGCACCAGGCTGAAGGCTCAACCTTAGATAAGGACCCATCTTACCTCAGTTGGCTGTGGTCTAGTGGGTAATGGACACATAGAGATAAGCACCATCCAGCACCACAAGTGTGACCATCAAAGTGTGTATGAAGCAGCAGGGCGGGGGGTAATAGAGGACTACCATCTAGGCAAGACCTCTTGTCAGAGGTAGCATCTGCGTTGGGCTTTGAAGGATGAAGAGGAGTTCAAAAGGCTGAACAGGGAATGAAGGGATTAGTTTCCAGGCTAATCAGGCGGTTTGAGTTGGTTTCTGTTTTTACCATCCCTCAAGGCAGCCAGCTCACTGTCCTCCATGAGCACCCCACTCTGTTGAAGGCTACAAGCAGGCTGGGATGGCAGGGGAGTTTTGGTGTGTTTCTGTCCTGAGGCAGGGGAATGGGCTCAGGGTGTCCCAGGGCCGCAGATTCAGCTTGGTTGCAGGTTGGTCCTTGATTCAACCCCCTTCCATTAAGTCAAGAAACATTGACTGAGCATCAATTATGAATAAACTTTACCCAGTGGGGAGGATTGCTAGAGGCAAAGAGGAAAGAAGGGCATTGCAGGAGAGGGGAACAGCATGAGCAAAGGTGTGGTTGCTGGAAAGCAGGGTCCTGTTCACCAAGTATCCTCTATTTTGTGTGGCTGGAGCAGGGGGCGTGAAGGGAGCAGCTCAAGACACAGCTGAAAAGATAGGCAGGTGCTGGAGCTGCAAGGCCCTGGGGAGGAGTTTGGGTTTTCATTTATGGCAAGTGGGAGATGCTAATGGATTTTGAGCAAGAGCAGTTCTCTCAAGAGCCCGAGACTGGGCTGGGAACTTAAGAGAACCCAGAAGCCTCTGGAGGAACCAGGAGATGGCCCCTGTGGACAGCGGCGTGCTGGTAAATGCTTAACAATCAGCTCCACTGGGGGAGAGGGAGGTTAGCCAGTGGATTTTCACAATGTAAAAGCTCCCACAGGGCCAATTTTCAGGCCTCCCAGCTGATATCAGCAGGCTTGGAATGTTCCAGAAAATTTAACCCTTGGCTCTCCCGTGCTGGTATGAGCTGACTCCTGCATACCACGTCACCCAGGGTTATCAGCTGTAATTTCCAGGGCTCAACCACCCTTCTCTCCAGGTTCACTTCCAGTGGGACTCTCACATGGGAGCCCAGGGATGGAGACCTACCTGGGAGGTTCGTCCAAGCTCAGGGGGTTCTGAGCCCCCAGGCCCTGCGGGTTTGAGCCATAGCTCAGCTGGTCCCGTGCTGGGTGACCCAGGCCCACCCCTCACTCCTCTGGGCTGACTTGCTTTGCGGGGTCCTTCTGGGCTGAGATGATGATGCAGTGGGCAAGTGGGATGGAGCCAGGAGGGCGTCGGGGAGCATGGGCAACTGTTCCCTGGGGGTAGGGAGCAGCCCCAGCCCTACCCACCTCCAGCTCATTCTCCTGAAAATCCATCAGATCACCAGCTGGCACTGGGGCAGGAGGGGGGTCCTGAGAAGTGAGGGGGCTGGGGACAGGGTGGGGGGCATTGAGAGCCACATGGGAGGCTCTGGGCTATAGACCATCAATGCCTCAAACCCTGCCAGGGGAAAGCAGGTTTCTGGACCTCGATACAAGTTGGTTCCTCTGACTGGTGCCACCCTCTCTGGCCTGTCTCTTGGAAAACTCCTACTCATCTGTCAGGCCTCAGCTCCAGGGCACCTCTTCCAAAAAGCAGGGGTTAAGAGCACAGGACCGGTGAGGCCCTGGATAATCTTAGTCTTTCTCAGCCTCATCTGTGGGACAGATGGGAACAACAATACTACATAGTTTGTAGGATGCTCAAGTGAGAAGAGCTTGACACATAGGGCCCTACTTCTGATCATCATGATATTATCATCACTCCTTAGTGACCCCCTTGCCCCCATGTCCCTCCCAGGGAGGTTTGGCCTCTGAGTCTCCACCATGCCTTGTGAGTACCCCTTCAATCAGGTGGTGATTATGGCCACATGTGTCTCTCCCACTGGACAGCGAAGCCCTGAAGGTGGGGACTGGGTCGGATTTGCCTGGGGGGCTCCAGAGCACAGCCTGAGCACAGGCGGGGTGCAGGCCTCACACTGTTTTAGGTGAGGGACTGACCCTGGCTGGTCGGTCCCTGGCCTTGGCTCCGACACCGACCGGCTCGCTGTCCTGGCCAAGTGGCTGTTCCCCACTGAGCTTGGGTTTCCTCGTGTGTGACTTGGATGACCTCTGATGCTACTTCTTCCAGCCCCAAAACGCTGTGAGTCCATGTCCTGAACCCGAGTCACCATCCTGCCCCCGAACCAGCCCCCACTCGCTTCCCTGCCCCATCAATGGCTCCACTGTTCTCCGGTGACCTAGGCGTGAAACTTCAGAGTCATTTTTGACTCATCCGCCTCTTTATCCCCTCATGGCTAATCATCAGCCACGACAGTTTTTCCTTCAAAATGTTGCTCACATCCGTTGTCCCCTCTCTGGTATTCTGGTCCCCTCTGTCTGAAGCTGGGGTGATGTTGCCTACTTTCTAACCGGCCGGCATCCTCCCACTTTCCATCGTGGCCATCTCCCCAGTGGAACTCCCCAAGTGCCACTGCCCTGTCCACCCTAGAGATGCATACCTGTCACCTGACAGGGGATTAGCAGCCCCTGAGTCTGGCAGCGGGGAGGCCAGGTGTGCCCGGGAGAGACTGGGCAGGAGGGGGGACCCTGAGTGGAGCATGGGGTGCCCCCCCCAGGTCACGGTGGCTTGTCTCCCAGCGTGCACATACACATCTGCTCACACATCTTCTCGGGAGACCCAGTGTGATTAGATAGAGCCCTGCCCGCACGGAGCTCACACCGGACAGGCCCCATACTGTGGGGTGCACAAGGGGCGGTGGGCGCTGCTCCCTCGGCCCAGAATCAGGAGGCTTCACAGGGGAGAGACGGCTGGTCTTGATCTTGAACATGGAGAAGTTCTGTTTTCTTCAGATGGGGTTTCAGGCCGGGAAGCAGCCCGTCCATGGGGGAGGTGTTTGGGGCGGCTGGTGCTGGCGGGGCGAGGCTGGCAGCGGGGAGGTGGCGAGGCTGAGCAGGGCTGGGTGGGCTGGGTAGGCTGGGGGCCCTTGCTGGTCATAGGTGAGTAACCTCAGGGACCCCTTCCTGCCATCTGCAATTCATGTCCCCCAAGCAGACCTGAGTCCCCGACCCTGGGAGGCAAGTCGTCTCTGTAAAAACCAAAGTGACAACCTGTGGCTCCGCACTCTACAGTTTCCCCGTGCTGTCCTTCCCTAGTTCCTTGTCCTCTACCAGCCCCGTGGGGTGGCCCTGGGCAGCTCGTTACCCCCATTTTACAGATGAGGGAACTGAGGCTTGGAGAGGGGAAGGGGCTTGTCCAGGGTGACAGCTAGTCTTTGCCAGAGTGAAGTCTGGAATTTCCCTGGCCCTGGAGGCCAGACTTTAGAGGTTGGGGGGGAGTCAAGCTCCAGTGCCCATGTCCTCCCAGGGTGAGGCTGGCTCTGGGGGACCCAGAGGGGGGATGGACCCAGCTGCTGGGAGGCCAGGATTGAGACTTGTGCCCACTGGGGCCCCCCCAAGGCCAACTGTGTGAGCAGGAGCCCCCTGCCTGGGCGCCCCGGTGTGGGGGTCAGCCCAGGGAGCCGGAGGGACTGGGTGGCGGATTTGTGTTTCCACTTGATTCCCTCGGTTGTTTTTCAAGAGCCGTGGCAGGATCCCGAGGGGCGGGGCGGAGGCGGGGAGACCTCAGGAAGGCGCCGAGGCCCCTGCTGCCCGCCCCCATGTGACTCCTCTGATTGACGACAGTGCCACATGGAAGGGCCTCGAGGCTTCCGTCCTGCGCTGGCAGGACGGGTGTGTGACGTGGACCAGGGCACTGGGCCCACACTGGGTGACTTCCCGCGTGACCCACGCCGTCTCCAGTGCACTTTCCATTGGAGACCAGCCCCTTTGACTGCGGGGTAGGAGAGGCCCGTGACCGTCGCCTGACCCCCGCTTCCAGCACAAGCCCAAGGGGCAGGTACCCAGGGCCAAACCCGGGCAGGGCCGGGGGTGGGGGTGGTGCCCCGAACCCTGGGAGTCCGGTCAGTGCCTCCCGGCTCTCCAGCAGCCCTCCCACCTGTCCCTCTGCCCCCTCAGCTCGCCTGCTGTCCACGGCCGGTCCCCTTCCTCTGCTGCCTCCCGCCACCATTTCGGGCCTGCTGCCTCGCCATGCGCCGTGCGTCTCTTGACTGCGCCAGGCCTGGCCATGCTGGGCTCGCTGTCCCCGCTGGTTGTCTTTCTGGCCTTCCAGAACTGCCCACACCCTGGTCCCCGGCCCAAGGCCTGGCCTCTCCCCTCCCACTCACCTGCGGTCCTGTCTGCATTTCTCCAGTGGTGGCAGGAGGAGTGGGGACAGCTGCTCCTGCTTCAAAATCTGCTCAGCCATCCTAAGCTACATGGTGGCGGGTGAGTCCTGGCCCTTCTCTGGGCCTCAGCCTCCTCCTCAGTGAAGCAGGGGGATAGTTACAGAGCCAGCAGCCTCCCAGCATAGATCTGAGGAGATAGGTGGCTGGCACAGGGTAGGGGTCAGGGAGGAAATGGAAGAGCTCAGTGGAGATTGGACTCACCATCAGCTGTACAATCCTGAACGATACCTATGGTTCCTGAGCCTCAGTTTCCTCCTCTGTAAAATGGGTATAATAATAGTTCCTTCCCTTGAGACTGAACAAACTACTCCCAGGGGAGGAATTATCCACCTGGCCAGGGTGAGGGAGGGCTTCCTAGAGGGGCAGCTCTCATGGCTCTGGACAGTGATTGGCCAGCAAAGACTCGTAGGAAAGTGCTCCAGGGCAGGTGGAAACCAGGAGCTTTAAGCTGAGACCAGGGGGGGTGGAGGTGAGACCTGGGGCTTTGGCCCAGGGGAGCAGGATCCTTCTGGGATCCCACCCCAGCCTCCTCACCCTGCTTCTGCAGCCAGGGGGCTGAGGTCACTTCCTGCTGTGCAAGCTGGTTCCCTTCTCTGTGCCTTTACTTGTGCTGGGCCTCCTGGTCTCCAGACCCTCTGGCAGAAACCCTACCCACCCCCATGACCTGTGTGACAACTTGATTCTTTCAGGAAGCTTTCCTAGGCAGGGCCGTCTCCCTGTCTGTCCTGTCAGCGCTGCCTGTTGTACAGTCCACCGTGTTGGATTGTCTTGTAAGCAGTGCACAGGCCTGGAACCTAACAGGAGCCCAGGGACCACTAAGCCCCCAGCAGCAGCCTCCATGCTGGCTTTCCACTCATCCCTACGCCCAACCCTTGCTACCATCCTACGGGGCCAGGAGGGATAAGGGACCATCCCACCATTGACGTAGAGGTCCGAGAGACCAGGAGGCTGCCCGGGGCCCACAGCAAGGTGGGGAGCAGACAGGAACACAGCACTCACTTGTGCTTTCCCTCTCTGTCTCTGTCTCTGGGGTCTAGTGGAGGCAGGTTTCCTTTCTGTTCAGCTGGAACTCTGGAGTCTGTCCTGCTTTTGTCCCTCTGGGCCATGCAGATTTCCTGCCCTGCCCGCTGGCCTGTCTGCTGTTGGAGGGTCCCCTGATACTGTCACTAGGTCTGTAGCCACAACCCTACTGCTCCAGGCACCTGACTGGGGCTGAGCTGAGGTGTCCACAGTTCCCATGTCTGGAAACACATGGAGGGTGCAGGGAGAGCCCTAGCAGTAGGGTAGGGAGGCACTGCCCTGACCCAGCTGGTGACCTTGAGCCATCACTCACCTCCCTGAGGCTCAGTTTCCACCACTGCCCCCCACCCCCGTTCCCCCGCACCCCCCCAAAGAATGAAGTGCTGCCTTCTTATGCACACATCAAACCTGCAAGGTGTAAAACAAAACAAAACAAAACAAAAACCTGCGAGGTGTGTGTGGTTTTACAGACGAGGAACCTGAGGCTTTGGGATGCCTGAGACCCACCGGAGGTGGGAGGTGGGCCACTGAGCCCCTGCTTTGCTGGACTGTTTGTAATATCTCGGCACCATGGGGCTCATGGGGGTCAGTGTCCTGAGAGTTCTCTGTGAAGCTTTTAAAAACTTCCCAAAGAAGAGGCTTTGTTCTTCAAGCTGGGTGACCACAGGCCAGGTTCACCCTCCAGTGGTTCCACCGTAGGGGCCTGCAACCCCACGATTATGAACCACTCCCCAGGGTAAACTTGCTTTCTCTCTCTTTTTTAAGATTTGATGTATTTATTCATTAGAAAGACACAGAGAGAGGCAGAAACATAGGCAGAGGGAGAGTAGGCTCCCTGTGGGGAGCCCGATGTGAGACTCGATCCCAGGATCCCGGGATCACATCCTGAGCTGAGGGCAGACACTCAACCACTGAGCCACCCAGGCGTCCCAACCTTGCTCTCTTTAGAAACCTGCCTGTTCCCACCTTAACACATAGCAGGTGCCAGGTCGTCATTAACTCAGAGAATGACTGAACCATACTTATGAGAGAGTGGGCAACGTGGGGGGAGTCGCCGCCAGGGATGGGAGCACAGAAGGCATGGGGGGCTGTGGCAAAAGCCCTAGTAGGTCTCTAGCCCTCACCCCTGACCTCCTACAGTTTATTCTTTTTTCTTTTTTTTAAGATTTTATTTATTTGGGAGAGAGAAAGCACTAGCAGTGTAGGGGCAGAGGGAGAAGCAGACTCCCTTCTGACATGGGGCTGGATCCCAGGACCCCAGGATCATCACCTGAGCTGAAGGCAAAGGCTTAACTGCTGAGCCACCCAGGTGCCCCTACGGTTTATTCCTTGCACGGCATCCACAGCGTCCTCGTGGAAACGGCAGTCAGGCCACAGCACCCCCTGCTCCAAGCCCCTGAGGGCCCCATCACGCTGGGGTTCCTCCAGCAGTCCCCTGTGTTCTGACCCCCTTTTGCTGGTCCTCTCTGTTTCCCCTCACTCCCTCCGTTCCCACCACTCTGGCCTCATGGCTGCTCCTAGACTCCCCGGCACAGGCCCTCTCAAGTCCTTCACATGTGCTGCCCCTACTGTCTGGAACATTCTGCCCCAGATATTCTTCCTCTCTTCATTCAGATCTTTGTCAAACAGCACACCCTTCCAGGGGCCTTCCCTGTCCACCGTTTCTAATGTCCACCCTTCCTGCCTTCCTGACCCTGCTTTGTTTGCCATCAGAGAGCCTGTGGCCACCTGACATTAGCTTGTATCTTCACTTGTCTATTGTTCATCGCCACGGGGTGAGGGCAGGAGTGGTCTGTTTCATTCACTGCTGTGACCCCAGGGCTGGGACAGGGCTGGGTCCGTGAGTAGTGCCCAACTCCTATTTGTAGAAGGACGGAGGGAAAGACCTCTTTCTTCTGCTTAGCCATGGAGTACCTCCCGTGTGGGGCTCTGTGTTAGGTGCTTCTAGAACAAGTCAGCAGAGGAGACTGTAGCTCACTTGAGCCCAGCTGACCCCAAGGTAGCAATGGTCATTAAGTGAGTATATGTGAAGCGTCCCGGGCACCATGGCTTCTTTTCTCCTTATTTGCCTTATTACCAGATGTGGTCTCTAAGGCGCCTGAGAACAGGGCTGCTGGGGGGAGAGTGGGGGAAGGGGAGAAAGCTGGGTATGGATGAAAGAGATTAAATTAAATTTTCGGGAAATTTTTCTAACAGGCAAAACTGTGCGACTAGGAAGGGACTTCCTCAGGAGGAAATGTGCTCCCTGTCAGCAGGAGCCAAGTGGAGGCTGGTGGCCTTGGAACCCCACCCCACCAGCCCCTAGCGCCCGAAGCCTTAAGGTGATGTAAGGACTTGGGGGTCTTCCCCGAGGTTGGGGTGGGCCAGGCCCTGGGGCTTGCAGCAGGCGTGGGTCAGCCGTCTGAGCAGGCCTAGGCAGCAGAGGCCAGGCTCCAGTCCCCAGTCCCCAGTCCACAGGCTGCTGGGACTCGGCCAAGCAGCCATATTGGGCCTCTGGGCCTGTGACCCGCAGCCCAGGCCTGGGAGACAGGAAATGGCCCAGCGGCCGAAGGCCCCTAGCGAGCCCTGGCTCTCTCCCCACCTCCCACAGTGGCCTCGGCTGCGCCCCTGCGCCCCGCGCCCATGGGGTTAAATCTCTCCCTGTCTCTCTCTGCTCCGAGTTGTTTTCCAAGTGAAGCAGAGAATGGTTCTCTTGTTACCAACATGGCTTCTGGGCATTGGGTAATGCGCTCCCTCTTCTCCCTGCGCAGCTCCACAAAGGGACCTTTTGTTCGTCTCCCTGCCCCTCTCCCTGGCTCTTCCCCTGCCCCCCACCCACCCTGACTCCCTCCTCCCCGCCTCCCGCCCCACACTGCACCCCTGGGCTGCGAGGACTGACCGTGGTCTGGCCGCCCGGGGAGGAGAAGGGCCTTGTGGCCGCGGCGGCCATTTTGAGAGCGGCCTTCCTGGCCATTCCCCTGGCTCCTGAGGGGCTTGGGGGGTCGGGGAGGCCACGGGGGGTGGCTGGGGCTCCACAGGAGGTCTCCTGTGCCCTCCTGCCCTCTAGGGAGCAGGGGCACCCTCCCGGCCGGGCTGCCTCTGTGCACCCTGAGACCAGACACCTTCCTGTCCACCATGTGGCTTGACCCTCGGCAGCCCCCAAGGTGGGAGTGACCCTGCTTCTGCAGGTGGAGGCCGAGGCCCAGCGGGGTGAGCGTCCTTCCAGCCAGGGGCTCAGTGAGCAGGTGCTGCAGCTGGAGGGAGCCGCGCTCCTCCCTGGAAACCCCTCCAGGAAAGAGCCCTGACCCATGGGAAACCTGGAGATGGAGGCCTGAAACCAAATTTACTGGAACTTTTTGGAAACGGAACAGATTGTGCCCAAGATGGGAGTGTCAGGAAGCCAGTCAGGTACGAAGCGTCTGCTCTCAGGGAAGACAGTCTCTGTCCACTGTCCCCTCCTTTGCCCCTCACAGGCCGCCAACAACATTTTTCAGATGAGGAAACAGGCACAGAGAGGATACACAGCCAAGACTTGACGCTCACCCAATTGACTCCAGCTCCGGTTGTCTCTTTCCAGAGCTGCTGCCCACTCCGTGAGAGGCTCAGGGACTTGGGAGGAGACCTAGGTAGATCACAGCAGCAGCCCCAGCCTCCCTGTCTGCAATCACATGAGCCAGTGCACTGAGGAGGTGCTCAGGTGCCTCCTCCATCTCACTCTGTCCCTGCGTCTATAGGGACATGAAACAGACCACCTGCGTGGTGCCAGCAGTGTGCACTCACCTGTAACCACTGAGCTGGGTCTGGGGCCTTAGGGCCACAGCAAGAAGAGGTTAAATGGATGGGTTGGGGATGGATGGATGGATGAATGGATGGGAAGCTGGGGGAAACAGAGAGAGAGAGTGAAGATTTATTCACAGTTGACTATATCCCTGGGCCTCCCCTCAAGGAGCCACAGTCCAGGAGGAGAGGTAAATCACTGAAGAGCCAGTGTGCTGCAAGACAGGGCTCCTGGGACCTCACCCCTAGCTGGGAGGTTGAGGAAGGGAGGCTTCTTGGAGCAGGTGATGACTGAGGATGGAACTTGAAAAGACGAGGATAAGTCAACTAGGCAAAGAAATTGAGACAGAAGGTGGGCAAGGAGCTGGCATGGGAGTGGGCCTGGGGCTGGGGAGGAGAAGTGAATGGTGTGGGATGGGATGAAGAGGCCACAGCAATGTGCCAGAGCAGGGTGGGGTCAGGGAAGGTGGGAGAGGTGGGCAGGGGAAGATCCGTGTGGGCTGCTGAGGGTAGTCAGGGGGGCTTCTGAGGACCTAGGATGCCCTGATGAGGTAGGTATATGAACTAGATCTTCAGGGCAGTGAGGTGGTCACTGAAGGATTTTCAAGGGGTCAGATTTGTGTTCCAGAAAGATCATATGGGCTAGGTCTGTGCCAATCTGGCTTATTACTGTTTTCCCAGCACCCAGCTTGTGCCTAGAATATAGTAGGTGCTCAATAAATGTTTTGAATCAATACACGAATACCAACAGTGTCCTCTGAGGTAGTGGCTAACTCCAGTTGTAGGACTGGGGCCTCAGCTGCCTCATTTGTAAAATGAGGATAACAACACCTGTCTCCTGGGGGTGCCGAAGTGGCGAAGGGATGGAGCTCAGTATCCTGCATGAGGTCCGTGCTCCATAACTGGCACCTTTCTGAGATGCGTGCGGGATATGCTGTGGGCAAGCTGAAGGCAAGGGCCAGGTTAGAAGGGGCAGAGTCAGGGGCGCTTGGGTGGCTCAGCGGGTGAGCGTCTGCCTTTGGCTCAGGGCGTGATCCCGGGGTCCTGGGATCAAGTCCCACATCGGGCTCCCTACAGGGAGCCTGCTTCTCCCTCTGCCTGTGTCTCTGCATCTCTCTCTGTGTTTCTCATGAATAAATAAATAAATAAAGCCTTAAAAAAAAGGTGGGGGGCAGAGTCATACAGGCAAGAGAATAATACCAACATTTATCAAGGGCTTAAGCTCTTCGTGCATTTTACTCCCATAATCTTCAAAACAAGCTAATGCAGAAAGCACTATGGTCACCCCTATTTTATTGTCCGGGAAACCGAGGCACAGAGAGGTGAAGTGATTTCCCCGAGACCCCGAGGCTGCTGAGTGGTGGACGGAAGTGCACTGGACGCCTGAGCTGGTGATGGAGATGGTCTGGGCAGCCACCCAGGGAGGGGACACAGTCCAAACGATGGACCAGATGGTGGGGGCAGGCATGGTGGGTGAGGGAGGCATCAGGGATGACCCTCGGTTTCAGGCCTGGGTGACCCGATGGAAGGTCGTTCCATTTCCTGAGCGAGGGACACTGCAGGACGGGCAGGCTCGGAGCATCTGAAGGGCTGTCGGGCCGTCTGGGTGGAGATGCCCGAGAGGTCTGGCGTCTAGTAGAAGAGAGGTAGGGGCTGGTGATGTGGACCAGGGTGAAATGAGCTCTTGGGGCTAGTGGAAGTATGAGGGGTGGAGGAGCCTCACCCCCGGAGCAGGTGCCGAGGAAGAGGAGTGACAGCAGACGTTATATAGCATTTGCTTGGTGCCAGACTTGATCCTAACCCTTTGATTTCTTATTAAAATACTCCCAACAACAACAAAAATAAATAAAATAAAATAAAATAAAATAATAAAATAAAATAAGATAAAATAAAATCCTCCCAACATACCCTGTGAGGGGGTCCATCACCTTCCCCACCTCACATCCCAACTGGCGGTGAGAGGTCTGTACGGTCCGGGTGGCCAGGGTTGTGACTGACCCAGGCCCCAGGCCCACAGTGGGGATGTATGGAGATGCTCCGAGGGCGGCCTGGCTATGAGCCCAGCTGGAGGCATCTGCAGAAGACAGGAGGACGATGCAGGCCTGCCTCAGTTGCCCCTTCAGAATGTGGCTGGGCCAGCTCCCCTCCCCACACCTCTGTCCTTGGCTCTGAGACAGAGGAGGCCAGCAGGGGGATGGGGCCAGTTCCGCTCTCAGGACCTCTGTGGGGTCCGGTCAAAGGGGTGCAGAGCTGGAGGACTGGATGGGGTAAGCAGCAGGGGAGCTGAATGTTCCACGGATCAGGGCCAAGGGGCTGGCACCCGGACCCTGGTAATCCTCGAGCTGAGCGTTAGGGGCAGGGCCCGGGGCGTCCTGGCACAAGCTGCCCTGGCCCTCCCCGTTTCTCAGCTGTGAGGGAGGCTGTAGGGCCTGGAGCACGGCTGCCCCACAGTGAGCACTCCGCAGTGGCACTGATTTTGTGCCATCACTGCAGGGGGGGCGGGCAGAGTCAGGGCTGCAGGCCCAGGGGAGCCCCCACCACCCTGGGGAGGACAGACATTGTGCTGATGATGGGACATCCGGCAAAGGCTCCCGGGAAGGAGCTTGCTACTGCCAGCTTTGCAAGGTATGTGGGCACAGGGAGAGGTGGCCCCGGGCGGGGCTTCAGTTTCTGGGGACAGGTAGCAAGCAGGGTGCCAGCAGGAGCAGAAGGCTGTGCAGGGAAACTGGTGGTGTTTTGGGAAATAGTTGGTAACCTGATGTAGCCAGCAGAGGGGCCCAGGGGGCGGCTGGGTGGGGGGAGGAGGGGCTCTGTGGGCAGCAGTGGGAGCCAGGGACCAGCCAGGGCTGGGGTGTGGAGAGCAGCAGAGGGGATGCGCATGGTGTGGAGGGCTGGACAGACAGCATGGGGGCGACAGGGCTGGGGGGACACTAGTGGGTGTGGGTGTGGCCTGAGAGGCCAAGTGTAGGACCAGGTAGGGGCGGGAGGAGCTGGAGGTCCTGAGGACACCCCCCAGCCCCACCAGATGGAGACACTTGGTTTCACAGGTCTGGAGACTGAGGTCTGGGGGTGCAGAGGAGCTGGTTGGGTCATGAACCCTCAGGGAGAGGCCGAGCTGGGAGCAGGTGGAGGGGGTCAGAGAAGGAGGTGCAACATCACAGGGGGCAGGTGGCCAGCAAAGGAGCCCAGAGACAGGGAGGGAGTCTGGGGAGGGGGTCCCATGCCACGGAGCCTTCACCAGACAGGGATCAGGGGCTGGGGGAGGAGCATTCAGCCAGGAAGTGTAGACAGCAGGTGTAGACAGGTCTTCAGGGGAGCTGGGCCGGGAAGGCAAGGAGAGTTATAGAGCAGTGGCTGAAGGGGACTCGAGGATTGTGGGCTGTTCTTAGAAGAGACGCTGATGGTGCAGGGCAGGGTGGTCTAAGTGGGGGAGCGGCTCCTGGAGTGGGGGTCCTGAGCTGGATGGGGGGGACCCCAACCCGAGGGAAGGAAGGGGATGGGATGGGGGCTGCAAAGTCAATTGCAGGCCGAGGAGGGGAGGTCAAGGGACTCCTGCCCAGTGGCCTCTCCTCTGCAATGGAGGAGGGGAGTGGAGAGGCCAGGGGTTGTGGGGGATCCTGAGGTTTGGTGTCTCCCCAGAAGGTCCTGGAAGAAGGAAGCCTTGGGAATCAGCGAGGGCTGGTGGGGCTGGGGGAGGAGCCAGCGCGGGCAGCTGGGCTGAGGGGGGCCTGGTCTAGAACAGCAGCGTCCCTCCTCCTCCGCCTGTTCTGAGCCCTGCCATGTGCTCCTGTGCTGAGTAGCCGCAGGCCCATCTTCGGGAGCTTACTTGCAGCTTTCTGGGGTGTCCCTGTCCCGGTCCTGGGTAGCTGTCCTCCCCTTGTCCAGTGCGGGAGGCAGAGCGGCTCCCAGAAGCTTCCTGGGGCCTCCAGGCACCTTCTCTCAAGCGTGGGCCGCACCAACCTTCTGCCCCACTGGCTGCCAGTCCCCAGCCTGCACACAGAAGGGCCTGGAAGCTGTTGGCCTGTGGGCTGCTTTGCTCTCGCACATTTCCAAGCACCTCCCCTTAGCTCCCCTTTGCGGGCTCCAAATGGACCAGACTCAGGGCAGGCTTTGCCACGGCTGTGCACCCATAGGCATTTCTCCCGGGGGAGCCTGCACCCAGAGCCCCTGTCTGCCCCCTTCTCACACAGTTTCAATACCTAGGTGCTCTGATCTCTGAGCCCAGACCAGAGTGAGAGGAAGATCATCAGAAAGGAGCACAGACCGAGGGAGGGTATCAGGCAAACGAAACCAGTTGCTTAAGCTTAAAAATTTGGGGCACCTGGGTGGCCCAGTGGTGGAGCGCCTGCCTTTGGCTCAGGGCGTGATCCCGGGGTCCTGGGATCAAGTCCCACGTAGGGCTCCCCGCAGGGAGCCTGCTTCTCCCTCTGCCTGTGTCTCTGCCTGTGTCTCTGTCTCTCTGTCTCTCTCTCTCTCTGTGTCTCATGAATAAATAAAATCTTTTTTTTAAAAATGGTGTTTAAGAAGAATTTTATATGACATGGAAATATTTTTCGTATAATCTTAAGTGAAAACCAAGATGTGATGAGATAATACATACGTATTCAATAAAAAGCAAAAAGGAAAAAATGACATGCTGTGAGCTCAACTTAATTTAGAATTATAGGGAAAAAACCTGGAAAAAAAAAACACACACACACACCAAAATGCTAACCTTGTTATTTCTGGGTGATGGAACTGCAAGTGATTTACACATTTTTAGTGCTTTGTCTCTATTGTATTTCTAATAAATGCTTGCAGATTTTAAAGTTATTTGAAATGAAGGTGTGACACATATCCTGTCTTTAAGAAGGCGTCCTATTTCTCTGGAAAATCTTTTTCTGTGAACATATAAGATCTTGGAGTGTATTTATATTTTTTCCAGCTGGAGGTTAGGAGCTTAGATCGGTTAGGAAGGCATTTTGACTACAAATAACAGAAAATCCAATAACATCGAGGGGGTTGCTTCTGGCCTGTAACGGAAGTCCCCGCTAGGTCATCCAGGGCCGATGTGGCTTCATGATGCTGTCGTGGATGATGCTGCAGTCAAAAGGCAGACCTGCTATTCACCCTGAACCCCTCTCTTTCAAGCTCCTGTCCCCCACACCCTACTTCCAATATGGAACCGAGAACAGCCTATGCACACCCCGTCCCTCGCCTGCCTCACTGAAGGGGTGTCTGTGCTCGTCTAGCGGGGTCTTCCAGGTTCCACTTGGGGGCCGGGACCAGGCAGCCCAGAGGGGGCCAGCCTGTGGGAGTCTGTTCATGAGGAAGTGACCTGCCCTGGGTCACACTGCTGCTCTGGGAGCTGGATGAATGAGGACAGGGGCACAATTAGAACCTGGCTCTCAGCTCTCTTCCCCACCTGAGTGACAAACTGTCAGTGTAAACTTCTAACATGGCATAGCAGTCCCTGGAAGACTTGGCCCCGCTGACCTGCTTAGCCTCACCTCTCACCACTGAAATGCTGTGGCTCACACACACACCATGCTGGTTTTACTCTGTGCCTTTGCTTATGCTGTTCCCTCTGCCTGGAGCGCCTTTCCTTGCTGCATCCACTCTCTTTGGCCAAACTTTGGCTCACTCTTTTAGAATTGGCCCAGCATTATTTCCTGGGAGCCTCCCTGACCTCCTGGCTGGGCTAGGAGTTCCTCTTCAGACACCCATAGTACTCTGTGCTTACTGAATTTGCCACACTTTGACTTTTCTTTTCTTTTTTTTTTTTTAAGATTTTATATATTTACTCATCAGAGACACAGAGAGAGAGAGAGGCAGAGACACAGGCAGAGGGAGAAGCAGGCTCCCTGCGGGGACCCCGATGTGGGACTCGATCCCAGGACCCCAGGATCACACCCTGAGCTGAAGGCAGATGCTCAGCCGCTGAGCCACCCACGTACCCACACTTCTACTTTTCTCTTCACGTTCTGACCTCCTCCCTGCCAGCCTGTGAGCCCCTGGAGGGAGGATGCACCTGATTCACCTCAGCGTCCAGCCCCCCTGGGAAGGGGCACGTGTGAGTGGGAAGTCCTGGGACCTGGCTGTGCCCCTGCTGCTGCTCCCGAGGAGAGCCTAGACCAGGTCGTACCCGGTTCCCATCCCAAATGTGGGATAGTTGGACTGCATCAGGTCACTTCTGAGGACGTGGTCGTTCGCCAGAGGGACAGGGTGCCTGAGATGGGGGAGAGGTGGGGGTCAGGGGGTAGGGGGTAGGCGTGGCCAGCGCTCTTGGGAAAGGGGGCAGTTGGGAAGCAGAACAGTAGAGGCCTACGTCCTGGGCCTCAGCACCAGACCCCAGCAAAGAGGCTGGCCCAGGTCCCCATGGCACGGAGGGTGGCCCTCAGCAGTCATCAAAGGCCAGCTGGGAAGCCTCTCTAGGAGGATGGCCCAGAGCGGAGCAGGGGATCTTCCTGGGGCTGCCACTGCCAGCCCGTCAGCCCCAGCACAATGGGGTCATTAACCCCTGACCCTGGGCCTTTCTCAGCCACTTCCTCTGGAGGGCAATCCCCACCAGAAGAAGAAGGGAGGGGAAGATTTCTCTTAAGCTTTCCTCTCCAACGAGAGGCCCAGGACCCTCGAGGACCCTTCCAGAGCTCAAGATCCTGAATCTCTGCAGCTACCTCGGGGAATCTGGTGGTGGCTCCTTACCCTTCTCCAGCTGCGGGAGCAGACAGGGACCTGAGAGGGACACTTAGGTCAGAGATGGCTCTTTTCCACTTAATAGTACATTCAAAGGGACCTTACAGACCAGTCCCACTTGTGAAGCTCAATGCGAGGACCCTAATAAAATGTTAGCAAAACAAATCCAGCAACGGATAAAAAAGCATACATACCTCATGACCGATGGGGTTTATTCTAGAAATGCAAGTGTGGTTTAACATCTGAAAGTCTATAAATGCCATCTGTCACGTTAATAAATTAAGTGAGAAAAGTCATACGATCCTTCCGGCACTGGCAATACATTTCAACATCTACTTATGATAAAAACGCTTTAGCAAACTGAATCGAAAGGAACTTCCTTCAACCGATAAAGATTATCTACAAAACCCAACACAAACATGGTTCTTAAAGGGACAATGGACAAAATTCCTTAAAAGTCAGGGCAAGACAAGTTTTCTCACATCCATGTGTCTATTTAATATTGTACCGGAGGTCCTAGATGGGGCGGTAAGAGATGGGGAAAAAAAACAACAACGACAAGGTATAAGGATTGGAAAGGAAGAAGCAAAGCTGGCATCATTTGCAGATGACGTGATTGTTTACAGAGAAAGCCCAAAATAATATATGAAATTAACCATGAATGGAATCTGACAGAGGTACAGGATATTTCTACATCAAATCAATATTAAAAACGAATTGCAACACATGGATGAACCTTGAAAATCTGATGCCCAGTGAAAGAAGCCAGACACAAAAGGCCACACGTTGTATGATTCCATTTATATGAAATTTCCCAAATACGAAAGTCCATAGAGAAAGTGGATTAACAGTTGTCAGGGGCTGAGGGGGCGGAGGGAGTAATGGGGAGTGACTGCTAATGGGTAAAAGCTTCTTTTTGGGGTGATGAAAATGTTCTGGGATTCATGGGGATGGCTGTACATCTTGTGCATATACTAAAAATCCACTGAACCGTACACTTCAAAATTATTAATTTTATTTATTTTTAAAAAAGATTTTATTTATTTGACAGAGAGACATGAGCACAGGGTAGAGGCAGAGGGAGAAGCAGGCTCCCCATTGAGCAGAGAGCCAACATGGGGCTCACTCCCAGGACCCCGGGATCATGACCTGAGTGGAAAGCAGATGCTTAGCCAACTGAGCCAATCCAGGCACCCTTAAAATGATTAATTTTATTTTGTGTAAAGTCGACCTCAATAAAAAGCAATTGCATTTATAAACATCAGAGCAAGCAAAGTATCATTTAAAAAAATCTTCCACTTATGATAATAATAAAAATAGACTCTAACAAAATATTTACAGAGAAAAGCATAAAATGTTACTAAGATGCAGCCACTCTGGAAAATAGTTAGGCAGTTTCCTAAAAAAAAAACTAAACATACACTTACTGTATGACCCAGAGACTGCCCTTCTTAGGCATTTGTTGCAGAGAAATATCCCCACGAAATACATACATGATTATTCATGGCAGCTTTATTTGTAATAGCTAAAAATAAGAAATAGGGGCACCTGGCTGGCTCAGTCAGCAGAACATGTGACTCTTGATTGTGGGGTTGTGAGTTTGAGCCCTGTTGGGTACTGAGCTCATTAAAAAAAGGAATCTAAATGCATCTAAATGCCCTTCAGTGATGAATGGTTAAAAAATTAGTACATCCAGACCATGGAATATCAACTCATCAATAAAAAAAGGAACTAACTATTGAGATGTAGTATATATATATATATATAAACATATGTATATATGTATGTATATGTATATATATATTTATATATAAATAATGGAATATCACTTAGTCACCAAAAATTTGAAATCTTACCATTTGCAATGACATGGATAGAACTAGAGGGTATTATGCTAAGCGAAATAAGTCAATCAGAGAAAGGCAATTATGTGACTTCACTCCTATGTTGAATGTAAGAAACAAAACAGAGGATCATAGGGGAAGAGAGGGAAAAATAAAATAAGATGAAATCAGAGAGGGAGTCAAACCATAAGAGACTCTTAACTCTGGGAAGCAAACTGAGGGTCGCTGGAGGGGAGAGGGGTGAGAGGACAGGGTAACTGGGTGATGAGCATTAAGGAGGCACGTGTGGGATGAGCACTGGGTGTTCTATGCCATTGATGAATCACTGACCTCTACCTCTGAAACTAATAATACTCTATATGCTAATTAATTGAATTCAAATAAAATTTAAACAATAAAATAAAAAAGAACATTTATTGAATAATAAATTATACAATTTTGTCATAAAAAATAAATGTGAAAATGAGAAATGGCATGGCAAGTACACGGCCACAAGCAATACATGGAAACATGTAGATGAAATAATGTTAATATAAAAGAACCAAATACCAAGTGCACATGATAAAAACTACCTACGGATACACGCAGCCGGCTGGCTGGAGCTCAGGGGAATGAAGCTGCATGAAAGAAGCCTCCCTGTAAAGGTTCCACGCTGTGTGGTTCATCAACGTGAGGTTCTCAAACTGACAAAAGTAAAGAGAGGAGACCAGGAAGGGTGGAAGGGTGGGGAGAGAGAGGGAAGGTCTTTGCGGGGCTGGGACAGCTGTGTGTCAGGCTCGTGGTGGTGATTCCACGAATCCACAAGGGGAGGAAACTGCACGGCTGCACACACTCACACACACACACACTCACATGTGTGTGCGAATCCACGTAAAGTGAGTGGAATCTCAACAAGGTCGGTGGATGGGTGGAAGGGCACGCACAAACTCTGTTCTGGCGACCTTCTTCGATCTGTAACTATTCAAAAACAAAAAGTAAGATCCTCAAATTTAAAACCATCATTAGAAGACATTAAGAGGGGTTTGCTTGAAAATAAGGAATTTTGGGGAAGGGGGAGGGGCCGGGGGGGGACAGGGTTATGGCTGGACATACAGTGGCCACGAGGGGTAATGGATCAAGAGTGTTTCGTTATCCTCTTCTCTCTCTTTTTGTACATTTGACATTTTCTTAATAAAAAGTAGAAGAAAGAGACCTAAGGAAGAGCAGAGAGACAGCTACTCACTTGTGCGGGGAGGTTCAATATCATCGAGTTCTTCCCCAATTCCCGTCTAGATTCAGTTCAGTCCTGATCAAACCCCCACAGGGTTTCGGTGGAGCTTGTCAAGCTGGTTCTAAAAGCGGTAAGAAAGGGCAAATCACTAAGAATAGCTGAGACACCCTCGAAGAAGGAGGGAGGGCCCTTGCCCTGCCAGATATCAAGGCGTCTCGCAGAGCTGCAGTGATCAGGCCGGTGTGGTGCTTCCTGGAGCAAAGATGGACCACCAGACGGGTGGGACGGGACAGAGAGGTGGACAGACCCCACGCATCAGGTGGGGGTGCGGCCGATTAGAGAGGAAGGGGGGAGCAGGCACATTCACATCTGTCACATGTCATCCTCACAGCCTTCCTGTGGGGCTGGCTTCACCCTGAAGCACCCCGAGATCCCATCTCACACGCGGTGGAGGCTCATAGAAGGCCAGGCTGCCCAGGGTCTTCTGGCTCTGGTCCTAGGCTCTTTCCAAAGTGGGGTCCTCCCAGGGTTCCTGCCCTGTATCTGATCCATGAGGCCCCATCCCAGACATGCTGATTTGTAACCTCTGGGGATGTCCTGGCATTCACATGGCTACTGACTTCCCACTTGAGCCTGGGACCTCATGGACCTAGAGACGCTGAGGGAGAGAATGGCAGTGGGGGAGGGGGGGGGGAGGGGAGAAGCCGAGATAGCAAAGAGCCAGCCACCCTGAGGCCAGCGGGTCTGCCAGGGGCGGGGGAACAATTAGGCACTGTCCCTCTCCCTCCACCCTGCTAGGCTTTCATCACTGACCTAACTCTGGGGGCAGAGCGCGAAGGGTGGGCGAGGGGGGAGAGGGAAGGTCAGGGGTCAGCCCATTGCATGCTAAGCAGAGCCAGGAATAGAGCTGATTTGGAGGTGGCGTCCCACGGAAGCCCACGCCCCACTACTGCAAGAGGCCATTGAGAGGAGAGGAGGGAGCTGCCCTGCACCCCAAGGGCAAGGAGGTCCACAGCCTCATCAAAGCTGGGAAGGGGCTTCTGGAATGATGCAAATGGCTCTGAGCAATGCTAATCCTCTGCCTCAGCCACTGCTGCCAGAGTGGGAGGGACTCTCCTGTCCTGGGAATCTGGCCTCCACAGACCCATTGCCCCCCACAGGCTGACCCACTGAACCAGTGCCCCCTTCTGTCTGGAATCCCAGATTCCTGGTGGGTCTGGGTCGCGCAGTCCCTGAGCCCTGTTCTCCGACCTTGTTTCAGATTGGGGGAGGGGAGACTCCCCCCACGTCCACTGACCTGCTGCAGTAGCAGGTAGGGTCCAGCCAACTACAGATCTAACTGCTCTTCTAGGCTCTGTGGCTGCCCTGTGCCATACAGATGGAGTCTGGGGCCCCGATCCTGAAGCTGGAGGCCTCTGCTGTCCCTGACCGCTACCCAGTCTCTGAGCAGGGCTCTCCATGACACAGTTATTTATTCACTCAATAGGTATGCATCAATGTTATGCGTGCCGGGCACTGTGCTGAGTGTTGGCATCGGGGTGTGACCGGGACAGGCCAGGTTCCTGCCCGAGGGCAACTTGTAGTCTTGGGAAATGAATGGGAGAAACTCTCCAGGGGCTGTGCTCGAGCTGGTGCATAGGGAGGGCTTCCCTGAGGACTTCACCGGTGAGTAGAGACACTGAGGAAGTGAGGGAATGCTCACTTCATGGCGAAGAGGCGAAGAATGTTCCAGGCAGAGGAAGCTGCAGGGGCAAATGCTGTAAGGTGGAAACATTCCAGCATGTTCCAGGAATGGCAAGAGGCCCTGGAACAGAATGTGAACAACAGTGGGGAAAAGTGGGCCATGTGCTGGAGGAGCAGCCAGGGCCAGGTCTGAAGTAAGTTTATTCTGTGTATGATGGAGGGATGGTGGGGGGGTTGGAGCAGGGCAGTGTCACAGTCTGACTTAAAACCGACACGCAGGCTCTTAGGACACCCATTTTTCCCATGGAGACCAGGGCTCAGAGAGGTCAAGTGATGCTTCCAGGGTCGCATAGCTGCCACTGAGCCAATGCTCTGTCGGTACCCTCCAATCTACAATCAGGCCCCGGCCACTGGACTCCCCTTTGGACTTGGAGCCTCTCTCAGGCCCTGAACTGGGAAGTGTTGCCCTCCTGTGCCGCTGAGCAGGCTGGAGGCTGGGTCGCCCGTCCACACGCGCCCAGCCCGGAAAGCACAGGGATCACAAAGTGGGCTCCGGGTCAGACACATGTGGCTTCGGCCCCCGGTCTTACCAGTAGTGATGAACTGGGAAGAGTCTAATGGGAAACAGGGGTGGCAATAACATGTGATCTGCCCCTCCACCCTCCACACCCCCGCCACCTCACTGACCTCTTCTTGTGCCACACCCTACCCCTCCTCACACCTGCCAAGGTGCCCTCTTCTCAGCACTGCCATGGGCCCCAGCACAAGGCCTGACACCTCACTGACAGCCCTCTGACTTCAAAGGGCTCGGTGAAGGTCAAGAAACCAGGAGTGTGTGAGTTCATCAGCAGCAGAGATTTGGATAATGGGTTTTTCTTTTTGGGGGGGGGTTAAGATTTTATTTATTCATGAGAGACACAGAGAGAGAGAGGCAGAGACACAGGCAGAGGGAGAAGCAGGCTCCATGCAGGGAGCCCGACGTGGGACTTGATCCCTGGACTCCAGGATCACGCCCTGGGCTGAGGGCAGCGCTAAACCGCTGAGCCACCTTATAATGGGTTTTAGAATCAAGCATAATTGCAGTAGTGTGGGCAGCTGACCCTTGGGGGGCCTTTGCGCCAAGCCCCGGGCGAAGCAGAGCCCAGTCATTAGCTCATGTAACATCACCACAGCCCCTAGAGATGGTGCTCTCCAGCCACGCGACCGTTCCTTCTGTAAGGACGTGTCCCGCACCTCTATGTCCAGGCCACAGGTTACGTCAGGGAACAGGAAGAGTGAGGTCCCACCCAGACAGAGCTCACATGTGTGGGAGAGGCAGGCAGTGAACCCATACACCAAGGATGGGCTCATTCCAGCTGGTGGTGGGCGTCATGGGTGCTGGGTGGTGGGGGAGGATGGAAAAGGTGGTGGGACCGGGGGTGTTTTAGATATGGTGGTTGATATCCATGGATATCATGGTGGTGGATATCCATGGATATCATCCATGGTGGTGGATATCCATAGGCCCTAACTGACCAATGGGCTCCTTACAACCAGGCTCACCCATCGCCCACCAGGTACAGAGACTTGGGTCTCGCCGGCCAGCCCAGAGCTGGGCAGGTGGTCAGAGGCCGGCCAGTGGTGGCAGTGACTCCAGTGGAAAAATAGGGACTCTGTCGAGGGTTCCAGGGTTCCGGGAGGTGATTTTCCCAAAGGCCACTGGGTGGCAGCACTTCTCCAGGAATGTGGGGCCCAGGAGCCTAGCTGTCCCAGACTGAGCCTGGCAACAGAGGGTGGGGATCTAGGAGGGGACCCAGGCCCAGGGCGGAGTTGGGACTTTCCCCTTTCCCGGGGTCACACAACTTTCAGTGGCAGGGCCTGGCCAGGTGAGAGGTCGCTCCCCCGCCTGGAGCGACTCTGGAGCAGAGGGAGGGAGGAGGAGTAGGAGCAAGCTTGGAGGGTGAGAGCCAGGGCCAGCCCTGACTAGGCCCTGTCGAAAGGGGTGGATGTCCTCACCCCACTTTCAAGCCCCAGAATCCTATCCATCCTTGAGTAGGTGCTCAAAGCTCCCTGCTGAGGTCCTGCTGACACCTCTTACCCTTGCCTCTGGCAGAGGTGGCGGTTCTCCCTGTATTCCCACACGGACTGGGATGGCTGTCACTGCCCCCACTGATTGTCACCCTGCCACATTGGGCTGTGTCTTGTACCCCTGGCTGCCCTGGGGTACAAGCTGTGCCCTCTGCTTTGCCACCCTGCCTCTCTCAGCCTGGGGAGCACCAGCTCTTCCTTTAGGACTTAGCTGGGATGTCGTTTCCTCCAGGAAGCCTTCTCTGGGCCCACATAACATCCTGGGCTCCTCCTGGATGGCGAGACCCCTGGGGCCCAGGGATTGTTGGGAGACTTAAAATGCCCACCCGAATGTGCAAGGGCACTGTCCATTCTGAGCTTGTGACACGATGATCTGCAAACTGCAGGAGGCATTGAAACCATTCCTCGGAGCTTTGTGAAAATGTAGCCTCCAAGACCTGCCCTTCCTTGGAGATTCTGATCTATTTTTGTTTGTTTGTTTGTTCTTTTTTTAAAGGGAGATAGAAGTTTACTGAACACACCATAAGGAAGCGGCAGGCAGGTCAGCAGAGGAGAGGCTGTCTGCAAGGAGGCAGTGGGTGGGGGCTGTGTTTAAAGTGGAAAGGTGGTGTGCCTGGATGGCTCCATGGTTAAGCATCTGACTCTTTTTGTTTTGTTTTGTTTTTAAGATTTTATCCACCTATTTATGAGAGACACACAGAGAGAGGCAGAGACACAGGCAGAGGGAGAAGCAGGCCCCATGCAGGGAGCCTGACGTGGGACTTGATCCCAGGTCTCCACTTTGGCGCTGGGCCAAAGGTGGCACTAAACCGCTGGGCCATCGGGGCTGCCCAACATCTGACTCTTGGTTTCGACTCAGGTCATGGTTTCAGGGTTGTCGGATAGAGCCCCACATCAGGCTCTGTGCTCAGGGCAGAGTCTGCTTCAGATTCTCTTTCTCTCTCTGTCATTGTCTCTCAAATAAAACTTAAAAAAAAAAGACAATATAAAGTGGAAAGGTGAGGAGGTGTGAGAACATATGGAATTTCCCCTTTTTTGGTGACTGTGCCTGGTTGTAAGGAGCCCATTGGTCAGTTAGGGCCTATGGATATTTTGAGGAGCGCCGCCTGATGGGCCTGTCTGCATTCAGCCAGGGCGTCACTGTGAGACCCTTTCTACATTCCATCTCTCAAGCCTGTTTGCCTAAGAGTGGCCTCTACATTCCTCCTGACAGATAGACAATGACAAATCTTTGGCTTTTGGATGTAGGTCTTACCTTTGGTAGCTTCTTCTTGCTGGAATGAGGGGCGTAGAGATGTCCCCACCTTCACTGGCTGGTCTAGCAGGGGTTCTGTGCAGTTACAGACCAGAACGTGGTATTAGAGTGGTTTGAGTGAAACTCTTTGGTGGCCAGGGCCATGGGGCTTGGGGGAGGGGACCCTCTGGTGGAATGGGCTGGGATCCCTTTTGTGCCATCACTCCGTAGATGGAATTGCTGGATTCACTCAGGACACGTAGGAACGTGTTTGCCCATAGATCCAGCTGGAGACTCTGATCTAATAGGTCTGAGACAGGGCCCCAGAATCTCCACGTAAGATACTTCCTGCAGGAGTGTGATGCAGGGGCCCGAGCATCCTAAGGCCCTTTAGTGCACCATTGGCTCCACCTTCTGAAGCAGTTGGGCAAAATAATTGCAGTGAGGCATGGCAATAAAAACCTGTGTCATCTGTGCCGAGTGAATCACTCACGAGGTACTTTCCCATTTGCTTCTCCTTTTAATCTTTGTCTCTTTAACTACTGTCTTGGGAGGGATCATCATCCTTAATTCTACAGACAGCTGAGGCTCCCAGGCAAAGGGTGACTTGCCCGAGATCCGCCAGCTACAAAACAGCAGAGCTCAGATTGGAGCTGGGGCCTATCTAGGGTGGGGGCGGGGGCGGCAGTCTATGACAAAGCCTCTGGGTTTACAGGTTGCTGTTTGTTAAAAACCAAAATTCCAAAATTCAGGACCTACACTGAGGGTGGTGATTCCAGCCCCATGGAGGAAGCTCAGGTCATTGTCGGGAGATCAGGTCTTTATCACCCCTTCTCCCTGTCCATCCATGTCCTCCAGGGCCCAGGACACGTCCCAACTCATACCAAGCCACAGCCATCTCGAGGGCACTTACATCCACAGTCGGGGATCGTGCCAGGCTCTGCAGGAGAAGCTGGTAACCTCTCTTCTTGCACTTTGTAAATACTGTGTTTTTCACAAATTGAAACTCTGTGGCAACCCTTCGCTGAGCAAATCTGCTGTGCTGTTTTTCCGACAGCATTTGCTCCCTTTGCCTCCCAGTTTCACATTTTGGTCACTCTCGCGATATTTCAAAAATTTTTATTATATTTGCGATGGTGATCTGTGATCAATGATTACAATCAATGATGACTTGCTGAAAGCCCAGATAATAGTTAACATTTTCTTTTAGCAATAAAGTATTTTTAAATTAAAGTATGTATGTTTTGCCTTTTTAGATGTATGCTCTTTAAAAAAAAAAAATTTATTTATTCATGAGAGATACAGAGAGTGGCAGTGACACAGGCTCCATGCAGGGAGCCTGAGTGGGACTCGATCCTGGGTCTCCAGGATCACTGGGCTGAAGGTGGCGCTAAACCACTGAGCCACCCAGGCTGCACTAGATGTATGCTCTTGCCCACTTAATAGACTGCAGTTTGGTGTAAACATAACTTTTATTGCACTAGGAAATCAAAAAGTTCATCTGATCTCTTTTCTGCCTCATCCTCCCCATCTTCCAGGCCTGGTTCTGACCCACCTCTTCCAGGCAGCCTTACCAGACAGTCTCTCCTCACAAATCTTACCCCTTTTTGTAAGTTCCAGAAACAGTTATTTGGATCATTCATTTGGTCATGAATTATGTATGGCCTTCTGAAATCCCTTCGTGGCTTCCCTGAGCCAACTCTGAGTTGATTAACTTATACATGCTCGTACATTGTCCGAGGAGGATTTCTCTCCTTCGAAACTGGGGCTTATGGGGCGCCCGGGTGGCTCAGCAGTTGAGCGTCTGCCTCAGCCCAGGGCGTGATCCTGGAGTCCCGGGATCGAGTCCCTCGTCGGGCTCCCTGCATGGAGCCTGCTTCTCTCTACCTATGTCTGCCGCTCTCTCTCTATATCTCTCATGAAAAAATAAATGAAATATTTTTTTAAAACTTTAAAAAAGAAAAGGCAGTGGGAAGGCCCCAGACTAGCTGGCACTAAGGCATTTAGGGCTAACACATTAAAGTAGACAAATACTTTGTTGCAGGAATGAATGGATAAACCTTGGGGCACCTGGGTGGCTCAGTGGTTGTCTGCCTTCGGCTCAGGGCGTGATCCCGGGGTTCTGGGATTGAGTCCCACATAGGGCTCCCTGCATGGAGCCTGCTGCTCCCTCTGCCTGTGTCTCTGCCCCTCTCTCTGTGTGTCTCTCATGAATAAATAAATAAAATCTTAAAAAAAACCTGGGGCTTAGGGCTCATATCTTGACAAACTCTAAACTGCTTCTCCTTAAGTTCCCTTTCCGTATGAACTTTATAATCCATGGCACTTTCCAGGGGATGCCAGGAAGCCATCAATGAATGGGTGGTGTCACTGTGACAAACAAGGAAAGACAATTGGATTGTTTGGTAATGCCTATTAGTGGGAAAATATTACAAACCACTTCATCAGTGGAGGGCGTCTCCTGGGTCAACTCCTGGGTCTCCCTAGTAGCAGGGAAACCTGTCCCAGCCAATTAAGGGGGTGAGGTTGGGACCATGAATTAGAGGGGAAATAAAGGTCAAATAACTTGTTCTCTCACCAGAGTAAGCACTTCTTATCTTTCCAGGCAGAATGTCCCTCCTGAGGTGGGGGGCAGATCTTATTCTCTGTACAAGCAGACCCCGGAGACATGGGGCTTGGCTCCAGAACACCGCAATAAAGCAAATGTCCCAATCAGGCAGGTAAGATGGACCTCTTCTTCTTGACCTTCACAAGTACCTGTTGGGAGGATCATTTTCCCCTGGTTTATGGATTTCTGAAGCTCAGAGCCAGGCAGTGACTTTCCCAAGATCACCCAGTTATAAAATGGCAGAACATGGGCTTGAGCTAAGACTCATGGGTGGAGGAGTCACAGTTCCTGTTAAAGTGTCTGGTTTTGGAGGCTGGTGCCGCCTCCTCCTCCTCCTCCCTCTTCTTCTTCTTTTGTTCTTTCTTTCTTCTTCTTCTTCTTCTTCTTCTTCTTCTTCTTCTTCTTCTTCTTCTTTTCTTCTTCTTCTTCTTCTTCTTCTTCTTCTTCTTCTTCTTCTTCTTCAGATTTATTTATTTTGAGAGAGAGAGAGAGAACAAGAGAGCACATGTGGGAGGGGAAGGGTCAGAGGGAGAGATAGAATCTCAAGCAGACTTTGAGTTGAGCAAGGAGCCAGAGGCGGGGCTCTATCCCATGACCCTGAGATCATGACCTGAGTGGAAATCAAGAATCAGATGCTTAGCCAACTGAGACATCCAAGTGCCCCAGTTGCTGCTTTTTAAAATTAAAATCCTGGCCTGAGCAGGGTTTGGAAGTTCCAGCCCTAGCTCTGCCACTGTGAGACGAGAGGAAGCTACTTCTCTGCGCCTGTTTCCTTACCTGCACAATGTGGCTGACAACCCATGTCCTCCTCTCACAGGGTCATGGTGAACTCTGAAGCCCTGTGAGTCACCTGAGTTGCAGAGAAGTGGGTTCATGGAAAGGTCCCTGCTACTGTGGCATTCTGCACATTTACTGGGACTCCGATGGGCTTCCTAAAGAGGGGGTGCGGGGTGGGGTGGGGCTCCCACAGGATGGTGGGATATGTGGATAATCATCCTTCTGTAGCTCTCCTTCCTCCGCTGCCCCTGGAAGGGAGCTGTGATCCTCCGTGGGCATCAGGGGGGCTGCTCCTCAGGACTAAAGACAGAGATGGGGTGTGAGGAGTCTCTCACCAAATACCATAGAAAGCATCTGCCTCACTGCTCTTTGTTTGCATATGGCGAAAGGGGGCACATAAAGGCAACGGTAGGTAACTTGCCCAATCTGTTAACAGAGCCACTGAATACAAGTGTGCAGGCGTTAAAGGGGCGCTGCACTAGGTGGCAGGAGTCTCAGGGTCAAGATCTTGACCTTATACCAACTGTGGGCGGCTCTGGACAAAATCTCTTCTCTTTTTTGGTAGTTTCCTGGTCGCAGACTGAGAGTAGCCTCGAAGGGTCCTTCCAGTTCGGAGGCTGACATCCTAGTAGAGGAGACTCAGCACCCGAGGCCAAGGTGCTGAAAACATGAAAAGGTTTGCATTCCACTGAACTTCGCCGGAAGCCTCCGCGCCCAAGGATGCTTCCGTTGCCACGGCAACCGCTCGGCCGGCGTGGTCCCCGGCGTCCCGCGGAGGAAGCTGGGAAGAGCGCTGCCCTCACCAAGATGGCGGCGGCCACGGGGCAGAGGGCGGGGTTGAGCGTCGTCGGCCCTTCCAGACCTTTCCTCTGTTTCCGCTTTCTCGTGCTAACGGCGAGCTTCCGTCAATACTTGGGCTCTTTTCTGGTTCTGGGAGAGCCCGGAGCCAGGGAGGGAGGGTTGTCTGCAAGAACTGGGTCCAATACCCGGGTGGTCAGGTAGGCGGGACTTCCGCGTAAAAGAGGAAGTGACGCGACAGTCGCGGCCGCCGACAGGTGGAACGGCAGGTGGCTTCAGGTGCCAGCCTGGCCTGGACCCGGCTGTGGGACCGACGCTTCCGGTGAGCGACAGAGGTAGCTCCCAAGGGCCTGGAGATCCGTGGGGCGAGCTCTGGGGTGTGAGCTCACCGCCCTGGCGTGGAACTCCCCCCTCTACCTAGTAAGAATCCCGTACCTTCCCGCCCCCCAACCTCGGGGACTACCCCCACCGTCCAGAGGGACAGGGGAGGGTCCGGCTCCCCCCGTATCCCCCGGGTGGAGGTTGACATCTAGGCACTTCGGGTCCCTGAACCCTACGCTCTTTTCTCTCCTTGGTCCAGTTCCCCATTCCCCTGCCGAGCTGGGCAGTCAGCCAGCCCACCTCAACTCTCGGAACCATGTTTGCAGACTTGGATTATGACATCGAGGAGGATAAACTGTGAGTATTTTGTTCCTTCCAAGTCCCAGGAATGCACGAGCCCCGGGGCCTCCAGATCCCCAGACTTCCCAGCTCCACAGACCCTTGCTTCTCAGCGGGGGTTAAGTAGGTCTTGTTCTATAGTAGAAATGGACCCTGCCCTTCCAGGAGCTCACCATCTGTAGGGGGCTGCGGACACCCTAGCAGATGACAAGTCAGGGCCACGTGGGTACTAATGGAGAATGGCCTGGCTACAAGGAGAGAGCAGAGGAGCAGTCTCTTGATTGGGGTGTTCAGGGAAGGCTTCAAAAAGGAGGTGGCAGTGGAGCCAGGGTTTGAAGGTGAATGGGAGTATTGTAAACATACTTTCCTTCCCAGTATAATTAGTAGGACAGATTTTCAGAAATTGTTAGTCTCTCAACTAAAATCTGCCCTCCATCAGTCCACTGCCTGCATCCTCAGCACTTAGTATGGTGCTCGACTCACCATCAGTAGGTTGCTGGTTTGTTGAATGAATAAGTGAATGAAGGCAAATATTGACCACAGAACATAAACAAGTGCTGGTTTATACTGAAAATTGAGAGGTAATTGAGCAGAGCAACTGAGAGATGGGTGATGGATAATTTAAGAGGAGAAGGCTTCCTGGAGCAGGTGGCCATAATGTTCCACCTGTGCCTGAGAAGGTGAGAAGGACAGAGTCTGGATCAGGCCTCAGAGGCAGGATGAAGGAGAGGGAAGGGGGAATCTGTTTTCATGGAGTGCCTGCTCTGGGCTGGGCTGGTGTTAAGTGCCTTTCGTGTGCTTTCTTATAAGAATTTTCATCAAGTAGCAAGCCATTTCCATCCATACCATTTTATGGCTGAGGGAACTGAGATGCACAGAGGTGACTTACTTATCCAAGTCCTGTAGATGGTCAGTGGCAGAGCCGGGATCTGATCCTGCATCTGCAGGACTCCTAAGAGCTGCACATGTGCCAGCGCCAGACACTGTCTTTTTGGCCAATTGAGAAAAGAAAAAGCTGACCAGCACTTGGAGCCTCTCAGGGGCTTCCTTCTTGTCCCCTTTAAGGAATCCTCCCAGGAGATTCAGCCACATGTGCTTCTCTTTCTAGTGGAATCCCTACTGTGCCTGGGAAGGTGACCCTACAGAAGGATGCTCAGAACCTGATCGGGATCAGCATCGGAGGAGGGGCCCAGTACTGCCCCTGCCTCTATATTGTCCAGGTACTGGGTGCTTTGGAGGTGGGGGTAAGGTCCTAGAAGGGGTGAGCCACCTCCCTCCCCTGGGGCAGGCTTATTTTCCTGACTGCGGAGCTGAGGCCTGAACTCCTCAGAGAGGCCTTCCCGAGCATGCCCCTCAGTAGATGCACCCTGTTCTCTGTTGTATCAATGCGCTCCTTCCCTTCTCGGCTCCGCTCACCATCTGTAATCATGGGTTGGCCATTCGTCGTCCTCTATCTCACTGCTAGCCAGACACCACACTGTGAGGACAGGATCTCAGCCTGCTTTTTCACTGCTGTCAGCACCAAGTACAACATGTGTCATAGGGTCAAATGCACAAAACTGTCAGCCTGGGGTACTGGTGCAAGTGGAATGTGAATTTTAGGGGAAAGTCTGCAAGTCCATGGGATGCTAGTGGCCTGGTGAACCCAAATGTAAGCCTCCCTGCTCAGCAGCGAGTTACTTGGTAAGCTCTCTGGGCCTCAGCTTCCTCATCTGGCAAGTGAGAGTGTAAAATGTGTAGGTCACTGTGAGGATTAACCAGAATGCCCCAAACATTGCCCGGCATTTAATAAATACAAAGTAGAAAATGTTGTTTTGTACCTAGCAGTTGTTCATGTCCCCGAGACACTCTGCCAGTGAACATTTTTGTGGTTCTTGTAGATGAAGCTGCTTTGGTGACATTCTATCAGCTGTGACTCTGAGCAGTGGGGACAGTTTTCTTTACTTTGTGACGGGTCAGTCACTGGTTTTTCTGTAGGCTCCGAAGGAAGCTTGCCACAGACATAAATGTGACCTGCCTTCTACTCTGTTCCTGCTTTCTCAGCTCAGTAGCCATTGGTGGCAGATGGGAAACTGCTGTCTCTCTGAGAATCTTGCAAAAGAGTCACTTTTGGGCCTTGAGGACAGAGATTCCCGGGATGTAGCCTGGTCTACTCTGGGTGCTACCTTCACGAGCTTTTGGCCTCCTCTGACCCAGGAGGTATTAAGGAGGCCTTGCCCAGGCCTGGGCCCCCCTGCTACATGCCTGCTTGGTCCCTGCCACCTCCCCCTTCTCACCCATTGGGGGCTGGGTTTGTGTAGAACAAACTGCGATTATAAAATAATAGAATTTGGTTTTTAAAAATTGAATTATTTTTTATCAAAGCGTATCTGACTTGCTCTGAACAAGTCGAGAGTACTAGAAGGCCTGTGTCAAATAATAGCACCCACTGTTGCACCCCCCCCTTTTTAAAGATTTATTTATTTGACAGGGGGAGAGGCAGAGGGTTATTTTAGATGGGTAATCTGGTTACTATATAGGTTTTTTTTTTCTGGACATTTTATATAAAAAGAGTCTGACATGTCACCTTTGGGGTCTGGATTCTTTTACTGAGCATAATGTTTTTGAGTTTCATTCCAGTATTGGCATATTTTTTTATGGCTGACGAATATTCCATTTTTGTGGATGTACCACAATTGTTCATCCATTCATTTGAAGGACATTTGGCTGTTATGAAGAATGCTGCTGTAAACATGCACGCGCATGTTCTGAGTGTACACATGCTTTCATTTTTAGGGAGTGTGTACCTGAGAGTGGGAGCAGGGTGCCAGCTCATATGGTGTCTCTGTGGTTAACTTTCTGAGGAGCCTCTGGTCTCTTCTCTTAACTCAGTCTTTTCTTTTTTGAACAGGTTTCTCGGGTTTCTTCCATTTGCATTCTCTTTGGACGTTCACTACCTTTCTTCAGGCAGCTGTTTGCCCTCATCTTTCTGGAGTCTGTCCCACTGTGCCTCCCCTTCCCTCTCTGGGGCTCCCCTACTTCCAGGAGCCCTCTTTCTTTCCTTCCTTCAAGTCTTTAATTTGGTGCCAGTTAGTTAACATATGGTTAACTACATAACATGTTGTTAACTACACTAACATCCAGTTAGTGTAATTGATGTTAGTGTCAGGTGTGCATCCTAGTGATCCAACACCTCCTCACATCACCTGGTGCTCATCACCGACAAGTGCCATCCTGAATTCCCATCACCTGTTTCCCCCTTCCCCTCTGGTGACTGTCAGTTTGTTCTCTAAAGTTTTTGTTTGTTTATTTAAAGGTTTATTTATTCATTTGAGAGAGAAAGAGGGGGAAAGCATCGGGGGAAGGGGCAGAGAGGGAGAGGGAATCTCAAACAGACTCCCCGCTGAGGGTGGAGCCCGATGTGGGGCTCGATCTCACAACCTTGCAGTTGTGACCTGAGCTGAAATCAAGAGTTGGATGTTTAACGACTGAGCCCCCCACAGGTGTCCCTGTTCTCTCTAGTTAAGAGTCTGTTTCTTGGTTTGTGTGTGTCTCTCTATGTTTTTCCCTTTACCCATTTGTTTTTTCAATTCCACAAATGGCTGAAATCATATGGTCTTTTTCTTATAGACTTATCTTGCTTAGCATTATACTGTCTAGATTCATCTGTGTCTTTGCAAATGGCAAGATTTCATTCTCTTTTGTGGTCGAATAACATTCTGTTGTATATATAAACCACATCTTCTATATCCATTCATCAGTCAGTGTACACTTGGGCTGCTTCCATATATTGGCTCTTGTAAATAATGCCGCTATAAACTTAGGGGTATACCTATCTCTTTGAATTAGCATTTTTATATTCTTTGTGTAAATACCCAGTAGTGCAATTGCTGGATTGTAGGGTAGCTCTATTTTTAACTTTCCGAGGAACCTCCATACTGTTTCCAGAGCGGCTGCACCAGTTTCCATTCCCACCAGTAGTGCCAGAGAATTCCTTTTTCTCCACATCCTCACCAACACTCTGTTTCTTGTGTTGTTGATTTTAGCCATTCTGACAGATGTGAGGTGATATCCTGTTGTGGTTTTAATTTGTATTTCCCTGATGATGAGTGATGTTGAGCATTCTTTCCTGTGTCTATTGGCTGTCTGGATGTCTTCTTTGGAGAAATGTGTGTTCATGTCTTCTGCCAATTTTTTAATTGGATTATTTGGTTTTTGAGTGTTGAGTTTAATAAGTTCTTTATATATTTTGGATTCTAGCCCTTTATCGGATGTCGTTTGCAAATATCTCCACCCATTCTGTGTAGGTTGCCTTTTAGTTTTGTGGACTGTTTCCTTTGCTATGCAGGACAGGAGCTGTCTTTCTCGGCTTACTGCCTCATCGAGGTGGAGCACATCCCCCTGTAGCTTTCTGGAAAAGGCTGCATGGAGGTACATTTTTTGAGAGTTTGAGTCTCTGAAAATGCCCTTATCCCGTCTTTGTTGTTATTCTCATATCCCTTCCAATTGACTTCGGCAAATCAAATTCAAGAATGACTCCCCCCACCCCCCCCAAGAAAAAGGCAAGTTTGAAAATAATTTTCACTTAGAAATGCAATGGCATCCTTTCATTATCTTTTGCCGTCAGCACTGTTATGTCTGATGGTGCTCTGATCAGTGACCCTTTATTTGTAATGTGTTTTATCCTTGATCTCTCAAGACTCTTGGGAGTTTCCTTTTGTTCTTGGCATCCTGCAGGCTCATGATGATGGCTCTTGGCACAGGCCCTTGTCTGTCTGTTGCGTTGGAGCTCAGAGGGCGCGTCCCTCCAGGAACCTCATGTCTTTCTCTGCCCTGGAAGTTTCTAGTATTAGCTTGTTGATGGGATCTTGCTCTCTGGTTTCTGTTCCCTCTTGTGGGACTTCTGGGACTTCTGTTGGGCTTTCTGAATTGATCTTCTAATATTTTTCTTGTTTTCTGATTGTCCATGTCATTTTCATTTTCCTTGGCTTGGTTTCATAGCTTCTTTGACATTGTAAATTTCAGTTACATTTTGCATTTCGAAAAGATCTTTCCTTTTTTTTTTTTTTAGAATTTATTTATTTGAGAGAGTGCACGCTCATGTGTGTGTGTGCACGCGTGCGCGCGCACACACACACACACACACACACACACAAGCAGAGGGGCACAGGGAAAGGGAGAAGCAAGGCTCTCTGCTGGGTACTGAGCCCAAGACATGAGACACGGGGCTCTATCCCAGGACCCTGGGATCATGACCTGAGCCAAAGCCAGACACTTAACCGACTGAGCCATCCAGTCAGCCCTCTTATTTTTGAGTCGATCCTTTTACATCTTCCAGTTTTTTCTAATCACCTCGAAGACATTAATTATGGTTTTCTTTGTATCACCCCTGCTTTGTTTCTGCTTCCTGTGGTTTCCTTTTTCTGTGTAAGTATTTTTTATATGGGATCCTTTTCTTAAGTGCCCGGTAATCCTCGCCTTTCTTTATAGGATGAGTGAATCATCACAGCCATGTACTACTAGTGTTTTGAAGATCTGTGCACAGGCCATGTCCGGGGGACTTCCCTGTGGGGTGAACTATGGGGGAATCTCCCAGTGTCTGCATAGATGGGCCTTTGTGTCAAGCTGTTGAGGACAGGGGCCTCCAGTGTCCTGTGGGGAAGGGCAGTAAGCCTGGCTGCTGGCATTCTGGGGCCCCACTGGGGTGAGGGGGCTTTGGAACTTGCTAAACCCAAATCTCTCCAGTCCCCTGCCTCTCTCCTGCCTTCCTTGGTCCCTGGGCCTGAGTCCAGAGCTTCTCTGGGGAAACCACCTCCATCTTTCACAGAAAAGGGGTAATGATGGACAGCCCTGTGGATGGAGGAGCCCGGAGTTGAGTCCTTTCCCTACTTTCTGCACCTTGCTTTCCACCCACCGTGGCTGTCTCCAGAGGTCCACTTTCTAACCCACTGGCAGTTTCCAGCAAGGATTAGATCTCTCTTACTAAAGTCCTTCCATAGGCCTTGGATTCCCACTGTCCATCTTCCAAGGACAGGTATAACCTCTCATTATCTCCTTTACCGTTTAAAAAAAAAAAAAAAAAAAAAAAATATATATATATATATATATATATATATATACATATTGGGGCACCTGGGTGGCTCCATTAGTTGAGCGTCCGACTCTTGATTTCAGCTCAGGTCATGATCTCAGGGTTATGAGATCAGGCTCCACTTTCAGCAGGGAGTCTGCTTCTTTCTCGCTTTCTCTCTCGGCCCCTCTGCCTGCTTGTGCATGTGCACATGCACACTCTCTCTCTCTGAAATAAGTAAGTCTTTAAAAAATAGTAATTGTTTTTTAGTGTGATTCTGGAAGGTTAACAGAAAGAAACTGTCATCTCAATTTCTTCCTTCCTCATGACATTATGTATATGAAAAGTTACCAGTTGTTCCTTTTGCGTACTTTATGTAGAAAATGTAGCAGCTGAAGATGAAGTAGAGAGAGGGCAGTGTCAGATGTTTGTCCTGGTGGCCATTTTCTGGCCATGATTTCTGTGTTCTTGTCCATCTCTGCATATGCAGATGTGTCCTGCCTCCCCCTTGCCCTGAGCAGCACTTGCACATGTGTGCTTGACAGGCACACCTAGCCTCACGCCTCAGTGAGTGTGGACCCTGTTGAAGGGAGCATGTTGGGAGGAGAGTCTCACATGCACAGTGGAGTCCTTACTCTTTGGGGACTGAGACGAGGCACAGGAACTGACCAGAGGTGCTTTGGGGCTTCAAGTCAGCCCAGGACAGCATTGGCGGAAAATCTATTAACTGAGTTTGGAGGAGCATACACTCAGTTGGGTGTGTGAGGTCTAGACCAAGGTAGGCTCAGTTGCGGTTCAGGGGATGACTGTTTCCCCCGCACTGCCCTCCCTTGCACCCACAGGTGTTTGACAACACCCCAGCAGCCCTGGACGGCACTGTGGCAGCTGGCGACGAGATCACCGGTGTCAATGGCAGGTCAATCAAAGGCAAAACTAAGGTGGAGGTGGCAAAGATGATTCAGGAGGTGAAGGTAAGGTTGCTATGGTTAGGGGGGCAGGGAGACACAGGCAGCCAAGCCACTGCGATGGCACCCAGCCTGCCCTCTATAGGCCTGGAGAGGGACAGGCTCTGTCTGCTGCCCCCTCAGTACACCAGGGTCTGGGCCATACTCTGGCCTCCTTCATTGTCTCCCACATCTGGTCAGTAAATACCACTCGTGCTCCCGGACCACTGTGCTGCCTTGGCAGGAGAGTGGGCACCATTCTGTTCCCTGTCCTTCAGCCCCCATGGGAGCTGTTGGATTAGGAGCCATGCCTCAGGGTGACCCAGTGTGTCCCCACTCAGGGCTAGAACTGAAGCTGGAGGTCCAAGGTGAATGTACTGGGGTCAGTGGACACTCAGTAAATGTCGGTTGGGCCATACTGGGTCTGGGAGGGGTAGGGGGGGAAGAGGAGCCCCCCCCCATCTCTGTAGGAGTTCTCAGTCCACAGGGTCCTCCTGGGCTCACAGTCCCCCAGGGAAACTTCTGAAGGCCTGGGGCAGCTCTGTCCAGCTGCCGGTCTTCTGTTCTGCAGACCACAATCACACACGGCCTGTCTTTGGCTCCCCACACCCCACCCCAGCTGCTATAGCTGAGGCCTCGCCCTGCAAGCCCCTGACACCACCACAAATGGCAGGCAGTGTCCTGACCACTCATGGAAGCAACATGGAGCCCTTTTGCCATTTCTTAGAGATTCAGCTGCTAGTAAGTCTTGGGAAACCTAAACAGCAAAGGATGCACAAAGCCAGTAGATGATCTTGGAGTCCTAGAGTCAAGGGTCCCAATTGTAAATTGAGCTTGGCCGAGTATTCTAGCTCCCTCACCCCATCCTTTCAGACCTCTCCTCACCCCATGTCCATCCTCCATGTCTTAGGGACCTGGCACCAGCATCCCTGCCAGTCCCTCTTACCTTAGCCTGGGGCCAGCTGCTTCTCCACCTTCTCCCCTTTGTTCTCCCGTTCCACTCTACCGGGGCTGGATGTTCCTGTCCTGGTGTGGCACGTCGGGAAGCAGGTGGACAGTGTTTCATCCCGGTACAGACCTGGGAGGTGGGTGTCCCCTGTGGCCCCTTCCTCACACTTCACGTCTGTACCCATCACAGCGCCCATCCTCTGAAGCCTGCCTCACGCCAGCTCTCTGTGTGCCCAGGAGGACGAGAGCGCTTCACATGTGTGCACAGCCTGGACATTAATCCAGGGGTCTTCCAGCCCCCTTGTTTGGGTGGCGGGCAGGGCCTCCTGTCCCCTGTCCTCCTGTCCCCCCCCCCCCCCCCCCCCGTTTACTGGCACCCAGAGGGAGGAAGGGATTTGCTCAGGTCTGAGTCCTGCTGCCCTGGCTGCTGCCTGTTGGGGTCCTACAACACACTCTTGTGCAGCCTAAGAGAGAGAGCTTTTTGCCTCTGCCCCTCACTGTGACAGCGTCAGATCATTTTGGTTTCCTTTCAGAACTCACTTTTGAAATCCCATGTTGTATTTGAATGGATTCTGTCCCAAGTTAAAGGGGTCTGAGGATTGCATGGATGACAGTGACCGTGGTGGCCTCACGTGATCAGGGAAGGCTTCTCAGGAGAAGCCGGCACTTCTTTTCCAGTTGTAGAATGTGGTTTGCATTGGCTTCCTTGCTGGTGTGGGCCCTAGGGCTGGGGCTGCCCTGCACATGCTCCTTGGTGTCCCAGCACCAGGCACAGAGAGAGTGCATGGATGTGTTAGTTGAGTGAATGGGGCACCGCTGAGCATGGGTGATTAGAGCACAACGGATACTCCATGTGGGGCAAATTGTGAAGCAAGGGCTTGGAGCATGGCGTGGGGAAGGGTGGGGCCCCTGACCTCACTGGACCTCAGGACATCAGAGACCACCAGGCTGTGAGCTCTGTCTCTGCCCTTGTCCTTGCTGGTTCCCCAGGGCCTGGCACCTCGTGGAACAAGGAGGGACATGGGAACAAACCAGTTACAAAGCGGGGCCACATCACAGCCCTTGGCCCCGCATAGCTGAATTCATGGTTGGTCTGGGCCTTTCCCAGGGCTCAGGATGCTCTCATGACCACAGATTTCAGGGAAGACAGGCTTCCCCAAGGAAGAGGCTTGGGACCCAGGAGACTCTCTCTCAACTGTGCCTGTCCTTTTCCAGGGTGAGGTGACGATCCACTACAACAAGCTGCAGGCGGACCCCAAGCAGGGCATGTCCCTTGACATTGGTAAGCTGGGCCAGAGCAGTGGCACCCGGTGGCCCCACAAGCCCCTGGCCCTGTTCTGTGTCTTTATGACAGTGTTACATGGTTTTTGCCCAAACCAATGCAAAGGACCTGGGGTGTTCTCCTGCAGCTGCACCCAAGAAATCTGTCCCTGATTTCACTCTGTCCCATGTTGCAGTTCTCTCCCAAGGCCACCTGCCCTGGGACCTCCCTGCCCTAGAGTTGTCATGCCTAGGGCATGGTGCCTCAGGCCCACGCATGCCCCTACTTGGCCCTGGCCTCTTCTTCCACCTGCCTACTCCCAGGAAGGCTCAAGGTCTGAACTGGACCTTAGGCCTTGGGCAGAGGGTCCCAGGCCAGCCCTTCCTCCCACGGCATCTCCTAGGACAGGTTGCCTCCTGCTGAGGAGGGCTGGGCTTTGGTTCTGTAGAAGCTTCAGACTCTAGAGCTGGACACTGCAGCTTCGAGGTCCTCTGGACCAGTCACCTCATTCGACATAAAGGCATGAGCCCAGAGAGGGCTCCATGTCCCCTGGGTGATGCACACCCAGATCTCTCAGCTATGGAGCCCAGCACACTTTTCCTCCACCCTAGGGTCACAGTCACCTCCTGGTTTTTAGGGAGAGAGGCTAAGATCAGTCTGTCCCAGAGGTTCTCCCTTATAAGCCTCTTTGGTCCCTTCCAGGGACTCAGTACACAACATGTATACGGTAACCGAGTCTGGGGGTCTGAGGTTACTGATGGCAGCTCTGCTCCCAGATATGGAAGGGAGAAGAGGCTTTCCTGGTTCGCCTCTTGGCACTTTACATGCTTACCTCCTTCCAGTTCTCAGCACCGCCCTCACAGAGAGGGAATAGGGCAGGGGACCTGGCACAACCCCATGGGGGCTCCCCCTGCTTCAGTCACCCCTGAACCAGAGCTCAGGGCAGCCCTCTGAGCCCCTGCTGTCACTCACCATGAGGAGATGAGCTGGGGCAGGGGTGCCTGAGGCCGCAGCTGCGCACTCCCCATCACTGAGTCCCTTTTTTCCCCTGCTCCCAGTGTTGAAGAAAGTAAAGCATCGGCTGGTAGAGAACATGAGTTCCGGGACTGCAGATGCCCTGGGCCTGAGCCGGGCCATCCTGTGCAATGGTGAGTCCTCTCCTGCCCAGCTGGCCCGGGGATGGGGTCGCAGGCCCAGGCTTCCAGAGGAAGGGGCACCATGGATGCCCATGGACCCGACGTGGTTCCTGCTGCCCATGGGGCCACTGGTCACCAATCTGCATTCCCAGAGGCCTCTCTGCCTCCCAGAGAGTATCCACAGCAGTCAGCTAAGGCATCCTGCAGCCAGTGGCTCCCATGGTCAGGCCAGGATTCCAGGCCCAGGTCACAGATGAGACAGATGCAGAGTACAGAGGTGTCTCCTTTCAGCTCCAGCTCCCCGAGCTGATGCCTTTGCCATTCTCCCCAGCTGCTGTCACAGAGCCGGGGGCAGCCACCATGTGCCCTCTTGTCAAGTGTGGCCCCGGCTTTCTGCTCCTGCACTGCCCTCCTTGCCCTTGCCTTTCTCCAGGAGGTGGCGCTGCTGCCCCTGTCTCAGAGGTTCCTGGCCAAGACTGGAGGTGGGGGCAGGGGGAAAGCCAAGGCCACACACCCTCACACCCACGCACCCGTGTGGCCAGTAAAACACTTGGTCCTGCTCCCCACAGTCCCCAGTCCGAGTTTATAAATAGCAGTTGTGCTCTGCGTGTGTGGGGGTGGGTTTAAATGCCTGTATGTGTTGTAGGCTCAACTGGGCACACTGGGCTTCATTGGCTGGGACGTGGGGGTGGGGTCCGAGCGCGTTCCAAGCAGCGTACAAAAGTGGTGGCTGCTATTCTCAGCTTCTTGGTGTCTATAAATCCCTGTTACTGTAGTTACCATGCGTTGAGATGAAATTAGAACTGGTTGTTGTGTTTTTTCCCCCCAAACCTTGCAATTTCCCCAGCCTTAAATAGGGTTTCTAAAATTGAAGCTGTCATGATGTCCCATGACCCAGCTAAAAACAACAGCATGGCGCTTACGTGGCTCCTTTCCTGCCAGGCTGGCCAGGTGCCAGGGCTCTGGGGAGGCAGCGCCTGGGGGCCAGCCAGTGGCCAAGCTCCTAAAGACCTCTGAGATGCTCAACGCAGCCCCCCACCCCCCGCCAGAGCCCACTGAGCCCATTCCTCCCCCTGTTGCTGCCACCTGACACACATCCACCGTCTCTGCCCAGACTCGGCTTCTGCCTCCTTCCCCTCCTCAGAAAACCCTGACCCAGGTCAACACAGGAGATGGGGTGGGGGTGGTTAGAGGGCACCCTGCCTTGAGTAGTGCCTGGCTGTGTGCCTTGGGACACGACGTCCCTCCTTTTACACAGAAAATGAGAAAGTAATCCCTACCCCAGAGGCTCATACGGAGGAAGGACTGAGCTATGGGCAAGGAGCCTTGGGCGATGGGTCCTGACTTACAGCTCACTGGAGCTCAGTGAGGTTGGGCCCTGCCCTGAGGGGCCACCATGTGAGGAAGCCACTGGCACAGTCCCTGCCCCGCTCCTGGTGGGGAGGTGGGAGGTCCCTCATCCCCTCACTGCTGGAGGGGCCCTCCCTCCCTGATCTGAAATGCCGGCCCCAGCAGTCCAGTTGCTCCCATTTTTGAGCCCTTGTGGCAAGGCAGCTGTGCCCACCTCTCCCCTGACAACCCCCAGTGCCTGGCCACTGTCTCCTCTGCTGGACCATGAGCTTTGAGGGCATGACGTAGATAACATTTACTAAGGTCATTCTGTGGCCCTGACATGGGGTCCGGCACCCAAAAGGTGCTCGAAGAACCTCTGTTAAGTAGTGAATGTTGATCACCAAGGCCTGGTCCAGTGCCAGCTCTTCCTCCCTGAGCAGTGCTCCCTTCTGAGCTGTCACATTTGCTTCTCCTGCGGAGGGGGCTGCGTCATGCCTGCATTGGGGTTGTCAAAACGACTCATCTCCCCGGCTTAGCTCTGCCTGCCTGCCTCCTTGGCTGTTGGCAGGGGTTGTGTTAGAAGTACGGAGGCCTTGACCACTGGGATGGGGCCTGCCTTTGGCTGGCCATCAGGAACTACCCACAGATCGGGCCTTGAGAGGACCCATCCTTTTTTCCTGATGACTTTTGGCAGTGCCTAAATGATCATCACCTCTGCCCATCTGCTGTACCCCAGCCTGCTGGGGTGGGGACTTAGGAGTGGCCCAAGGGCGGCCTTCCTTGTCCCCTGCTGGCCTTTGGTTTGGGTGTCCTGGGCTGCTATGGAACACGTCTGAGCCCAGTTGAGATCCCCCTCCCTGGGACCCCCGTTCTGTGCCAGTCCTTGTTCTCTTCTGGAAGCTGCCTCTCCTCCCAAGCCTGGCTTGGGCCACCCCGCTCTCTCCTCACCCCTGTGCTCGTATAGACTCACTGGACCCACCTTCTCTCTGATTCCCCCACAGACGGGCTTGTCAAGAGGCTGGAGGAGCTGGAGCGGACCGCCGAGCTGTATAAAGGTGAGAGGCGGCCCCTCGGGTCCTGTCCAGGGGGTACCTGGCACTGGCTCTGCCCTGGGGTAGATCTTCACAGCCCTGCTCGGAAATGGTGGCAGTAGGGGCAGGAATGCTGGCCTATGAGATTCTAGGACTGTGGTCATTAGGAATTCTTAGGAAGAAAGCCTCTTAAGACATACTTTTCCTGATTATGAGAGTAATACATATCCATAAAAATTCAAATAATAGCACATTCAAGCATGGTGGGAGCCTCTTGGAATCTGACTGTCTCCCAAAGATACAGCGCCTAGGAAGCCCTGGTCACCTTCTGCCCCTGCCAGGTCCTGGATCTCTTGTCTGATGGGGGCTCCTCTTGGGTGGCACTGGGGCCGCGGCTAAGCCCTCAACCCTGGGCCCCAGTGGGGCTGTGGGAACAGTGAGGACCTCTGGGTGGGGGTGGAGGCCATGTCCTGGGGGCCCTTGTGGTCCTGCCATGTGCCTCCATCCCCCTACAGTTGGCTCTCTCCTACAGGAATGACGGAACACACCAAGAACCTCCTCCGGGCCTTTTACGAACTGTCACAGACACACCGGGGTAAGGGTGCCCCCAAACCTGTGTGACCCTGGGAAGACCGTTGCTCCCCTCTGAGCTCAGGGCTGCCCCAGGCAGTGAGGGTGTGGCCGATCCCCTCCCAGGGCCCTTCCTCACCAGGCTCGGGTGACCTGAGCAGCATCCGACCTCATGCCAGGTTCGGGCTGGGCCTTGTCCAGATGCTGGGAGGTAGGGCCAGCAGGGAACATCTGGACCAGCTGGTGTGTAGGGTCCAGTGTAACCCGTTCTGCCCCTTACAATGTGGAGAGGCTTCCTTATTTGTGGTCTCATTTTCTACGAGACTGCTGGCTGGGCCAGGCAGCTAGAGTTAACCCCACTTTGCAGTGGGGAAAATGATCCCAGACGGAGGAAATGTGCACACCACTCCTGCCGGCAGTGCTAGCCTTAGACCCAGCCTCCACATCCCTGTGCTCTGCTGCCAGGCAACAGCAGCCTCTCCAACCTTGACCGAGCCTTCTTCTTCCCCCGTGGTCTGATCACTCTGGGGAATGAGGGCCGCTCTCTTGGGTGTAGACCCACTTCCCTGGGGACATAGACTTCATACAGGCCTTCACCTTCGGCCTGTTATGCCCCTTGCCCCACTTCTCCCCAGCGAATCCCCAGCTTCTCCATGAAGGGGTCAGGTAGGGACAGTCTTCAGGGCAGACTTATCCTGCAGCCTTTGGGGACGTGTTCTCTGTGATTGGGGTGCGGGAGCCCCAGCCAGCCGCGAGTGAGGCTTTTGTGAAGTTTGCTGACGCCCACCGCAGCATCGAGAAGTTCGGCATCCGGCTGCTGAAAACCATCAAGCCGGTAGGTGGTGTCGGGCATGTGTGCATCAGCATGTGAGGGTAGAGAGGGGACAGTGTGGCATGCAGAAAGTGTCCTGTACTGGAGTCAGAACATGTAGGTGCAGGTTCTAGCATGGTCACCTGCACGACTGACTGTGGTAAGTCACTCTGCCTCCCTGGCCTCACTCAGCATTGACCCCCAGGCTGGTTTCTTCTGCCCCTGGCTCCATCTTAGTTACAGTTTACCCTTGGCCTAGCCTGTCTTCTCACCTTGAATGGACTGACTTGTCTGTCACTCTTTGACTTTGACACCTGAGTCCACTAGAAGGATTGATGGGTCAGTGCCGTTCTTTGTCATGCCAGCCAGCCCAGCCCCTGCCCCCTGGGACTAGGTGTCTGCCTCCACTTTCCCTTCCAGATGCTGACAGACCTGAATACGTACCTCAACAAAGCCATCCCAGACACTCGCCTCACCATCAAGAAGTACCTGGATGTGAAGTTTGAGTACCTGGTGAGTGGTCCCCAGCCCCTGAGGAGGGATGAGTCTGGGTGAGTGGTCCCCAGCCCCCAGGGAGGGATGAGTCTGAGTGAGTGGTCCCCAGCCCTCAGGGACGGATGAGTCTGGGTGAGTGGTCCCCAGCCCCCAGGGAGGGATGAGTCTGAGTGAGTGGTCCCCAGCCCCCAGGGAGGGATGAATCTGGGTGAGTGGTCCCCAGCCCCCAGGGAGGGATGAGTCTGAGTGAGTGGTCCCCAGCCCCCAGGGAGGGATGAATCTGGGTGAGTGGTCCCTAGCCCCCAGGGAGGGATGAGTCTGGGTGAGTGGTCCCCAGCCCCCAGGGAGGGATGAGTCTGAGTGAGTGGTCCCCAGCCCTCAGGGACGGATGAATCTGGGTGAGTGGTCCCCAGCCCCCAGGGAGGGATGAGTCTGAGTGAGTGGTCCCCAGCCCCCAGGGAGGGATGAATCTGGGTGAATGGTCCCTAGCCCCCAGGGAGGGATGAGTCTGGGTGAGTGGTCCCCAGCCCTCAGGGAGGGGTGAGTCTGGGTGAGTAGTCCCCAGTCCCCGGGAGGGATGAATCTGGCATGCTAGAGGGAGAACCCACCTAGAGATTAGCCACAGGATGGTAGGCAGGAAGGGGCCAGAACCTTTGTCATATCTGATTGAGGACGTGAGCCCAGGGACCTGGGAGGTACTGGGAATTGGACAGCAGCCCAAACCCTGCCCACTCAGGGAGCCTTTGGGTGCCCAGGGTAGGCAGAGTGCTTACTCTGGGCCACTCTGACCCCTTGAGATTATTTGGTCACTTTTACAGTGGGTTATAAAGTGGGTGCCAAGGGACATGATCGAGTTGGGTTTTTGTTTTGTTTTTTAAGATTTCATGTATTTAGAGAGTATGTAAGTAGGAAGAGGGGCTGAGGGAGAGAATCTCAAGTAGACTCCACGCTGAGTGTAGAGCCTGATGTGGGACTGAGCTCATGAACCTGAGATCATGACCTGAGCTGAAATCAAGAGTTAGACACCCAACGGACTGAGCCACCAGGGACTCCTGGACATTACTGAGTTTTATGTTTAAGTAAAAATTCTGATGGTCAAAGGAGTTGAGGGAAGATGCTCCACCAAGCAAGCTGAGATTCCTTTGCTGCAGGACTTCCCAAAGCCTTTGGCATCCCTGTGTGCACCATAAATCCTCAGCAACCTTCCCACGCTCTTTTGACCATGGAATCCCTTTTTCCCCAGACCATCTCTCCTAACTTGAGTTTGGGAAATGCTGGGCTGTTTCTTAGGCCCTTGCCACCCTCCCACATGAGAGGCAAGTGTCAGCCTATCCTAGTTGAGGGCAGGCAGGGCCCAGGGGGCCTGGCATGGCTGCGGGGTACCGTGTGGGGTGGAAGTGTGGCATCAGGGTGGGCATCCAGGAGGTGGAGCCCCTCTGACACTGTGACCTCGCCGTCCCATACAGTCCTACTGCCTGAAGGTGAAGGAAATGGATGACGAGGAGTACAGCTGCATCGTGAGTTTTCAGTGGTGATTGGGGGGTGGCCCCGGTGCTGGAAGGTCTTGGAGTGTATGGACCTTCCCCTGCTTGTCTCACAGTGGCCCAAGAGTGTCCTGGTCTGCCAGGGGCACCGGGTGCCTCAGGCTGACCTGGGAGAGGCTAGAGAAGTCTGGCTGGGTTCTTGTTTCTGAAGGTGGGAGGCTATCTACCTGGGCTTCAGAGCACTGGCCGGCTTGCTGCGGGGCCACTCCCCAGCCTTCATGAGGCTCTTGTGGGAAAAAGCTGACTTTCCTCACTCCTAAGAGGAAATGTTCAATATTTTTGATGTCATGATCCACCTTAGCACTAAATTGTCAAGGGTTTGTTTTTTTTGTTTTTCACAAAGCTATTACTAAGTGCTTTTGGCAATCACTGGTGTCTCGGAAGTGAGGAACCATGGGAGCTTTGAAAAATGCTATGTGGTGCAGGAGTGTGAGCTGGTGGGTGGGCTCTGCAGCCTCCCTGCCCTGTATGTCCACCTACCCCGCTGGATTGCTGATGTGCTCCCCCCTGCCCCAGGCCCTGGGGGAGCCCCTGTACCGCGTGAGCACTGGCAACTATGAATATCGCCTGATCCTGCGCTGTCGCCAGGAGGCCCGTGCCCGCTTCTCCCAGATGCGCAAGGATGTGCTGGAGAAGATGGAGTTGCTGGACCAGAAGCATGGTGAGGGGAGTAGGTGGGCACTGGGGGCTGGAGAGGCATGCCCAATGCCAGCCCTACACAATCCTTGGGTTTGGGGGATGTGTACCATCTTCTCCCCATTTCAGAGGTGGGAAAACCGTGGCCCAGAGAGGTAAGGTCCTTAGGTGGGGTCCCACAGCCCCACCATGGCAGACCTTTGGGGCTGACCCAAGGTGGAAAGCCTTGGCAGGAGTGCATCCCCCTTCCTGGGGTCTGGCTTGGGTGGGCCTGGTCCTTGCTATGGGGTGCAATGGGGTGCAGTCCCCAATCTACCCACTGTGGCAGGGCTCCTCTCTCTGACCTGGGAACTGGGAATCATGGGTGTGCACAGGCCTGGGCTGCCCTGGCCTTGCCTGCACCCAGGGCATACGGGCTCGGTGAGGTGCAAGGGGGCCTCCCCTAGGAGGAAGAGGGCCAGGTGGCCTTGGCGGGTCTTCTCCACTGGTGCCTCTTGGCCCGCTCTCCCACCCCAGTCCAGGACATCGTGTTCCAGCTGCAGCGCTTCGTGTCCACCATGTCCAAGTACTACAACGACTGCTACGCGGTGCTGCGTGATGCCGATGTCTTCCCCATCGAGGTAGACCTTGCCCACACCACGCTGGCCTACGGCCTCAGCCAGGACGAGTTCACTGATGGGGAGGACGAAGAGGACGAAGATGACGAGGACACGGCTACTGGGGAGCCGTCCAGGGATGCACGAGGGGCTGCCGGGCCCCTGGACAAGGGTGGGAGCTGGTGTGACTCCTGAGTGCACCGTGGGGTGCGGATCTGGGGGGTAGGGTGAGTGGGAGGACAGAGCATGGGAGCTGGGGCGGGGCCGCTGCAGAACAGGGTGGCGCATAAAGGCCTGCTGGCTTGGGGCGCCTGCCTCCCTGCTCCTCTGTCCTAGCACAGCGAGCCTGGGCTTCTGCCCAGGAGAGGCCCTGGGCCCATGGCCTGGGACCTGGACACTGGCCTGCTCCGCCTTCCCTCCCCACCTTCCCAGCCAGATGGAGAGCTTGGCCTCTGGAACTGCCTTAGGAAGGAGAGAAGGGGCACGGAAAGGAGGTGGGGTTAGAGGTGGCAGGACGTCCAGGACCCGTTCCCTGTGGGCACCACCACTGGAGCCTGCTGGAGTGGGGGGCTGGGGGTGGACAGCCGAGGTTGGGTCCAGTGTCTTGTGTACACCCTCACCTCAGCCCAGGCTGGCCCCAGCCTAGCCCACACTCACACCTCGGCGGCCTTTATTTATTTTATTCCCCTAGCTCAGCCACTTCCCTGGGGAAGGGCTGGGCACTGGGCCTGTATTGAATAAACACAAACCCAGATGGAGCCGGGCTCTTTGCAGTGGCCTCAGACCCTCCTCCCCTCGACGCCCCATCTGCAGCCTCCCTGGTTGTGAGGGAGGGGGGGGCAACAAGATTTATTGACATTCCCTTCATAGATACCACTTATTCCTTGCAGTAGCTCTTTGAACTGGCGCTACTGGCCCCATTTACAGACAGGTGACCAGGGCTAGAGAAGTGTCTTGCTCAGGGCCGTTCTGTGTACAGGGACAGAGTGGGATCTGGACTTAAATCTGTCAGGTCCCAAAGACTCCAGGGCTTGCTGTGCTTTGTGATGTCCTTCCCCATCTTTGATCCGCCAGTGCTCTGGCCAGTAGCTTGGCCTTTATATGGAAGGGCAGGATAGACACTGGGGCAGGAGGTCCAGGCCCTGCATCAGGGAGAGAACATTAGGGGTGCCCCCCCCACACCAGGCGCACCTGTTCCGCTAGGGCCGTGGGAGGAGGCCAGGGGAGGCCACCCTAGTGAAAGTGATCAAAATAGGCTGGCTGTGTGTCCTGCCAGCTGTGCAGTCCTGGTTCACACCTGTGGTCCCCGTGTAACTGACAGTGGCCCTTCCACTCTCAAAGTGGATGATACACGCTCATCTTGAGAAGGGGAGGAGGCAAGGGGCTGGGAGGGTGGGCAGGGTCTAAAGTGGGGTGGAGGGGTGGCTTTCAGCTTGTCAGCTTTGACTGCATGTCGTGGACAGCAACCTGAAGGGGGCTGCCAGGCAGGCCTGGTAGAGTGGAGGGAGGAACGGGTGGTCACTGGGAGTCCCCGCGGGTCCCCTGGAGCTCCAGGCCAGATCACCGCAGCCACTGTACAGGCCAAGGGCACAGACTGCAACCAGCAGCCGGGACTCCAGACACAGCCTCTGCAACCCTGAGCTACTCCCTAACCTCTCTGTGCCTCAGTTTCCCTATCTGTGCTTGTGGCCAGTAATGGTCCTTACCTCACTGGGCTGTTACAAGCATTTGACGAGTTAACTCTTGTAAAGGGCTTAACGGTGCCTGGCACAGAGCCCCGGCTCTGAGTGTTCAATAAAACGTAGTCACTGCTCTAGTGACTCGGGGAAGTACAGACCTGCGTGAGTTGGCCAGGCTTCCGTGAGGGCTCCCCGCGCCTCTGTGGGACCCAGATGGCAAATGAGACCAGCAGGGAGGGGGCCACAGGTGGGATGGGCCCTCCTGAGCCCATGGCTGAATGTCCCAGGGCTGTGGTGGGAAGGCCCCTTCCTACTCTTGGGCCTGGTTTCCACACTCAAACGATTTGGGGGGGCAGGGGAGGCAAAGGAAGTGCCAGGTGTCCGGTTTGTGGGAAGAGAATAAATACAGAGGGAAGAGATCCCAGAGGCTTCCCGGCCAAGGTGAGACCTGGGGCTCCCTGCACTTGGATCGGAGTGCAAGAGGCCCCAGTGCCTCCGAGTCTGAGGACACCTGCTCCACGCCCCCTCTTCCCCATCCCTGCCACTTCTTCCCCCAGCACCTTCCGGGTCAGAGGGCCCTGGGGAGAGCCTCTCGGACTGCCTCCCACCCTCACCAGCCGCCAGAGCTGCGAAGGCACAGGGACGGAGCCTCTGTCTTGCTGCTGAGCTTTATGAACTTCAGTGTCACACAGACCAAGCCCTTGTCCGTGCACAGCAGTGTCACCAAGCCACGGCAGGGCCTGGCCATGGCCACAGGGCAGGTGAGGGCGGGAGCTCCTGCCGGACCCCAGGGGTGGGCCCTGTAAAGCAGCCTCCGGTGTGCCAGGCCCTCTTGGGACAGCGGGGGCTCTGGGCGGGTAAGCCCACCTGGCCTAGTGCCCTCGGCTATACAGACTTGGTGTCCCGCCCTGGCCCTGCCTCCACCTCTGCGGGCCTGGCCCCGGGGCTTGGCACCTCCAGGGGCTCGCGGCTGCCCGGCTCCTCAGCACCAGTGGGCAGGGCCTCAGAGTCCGCCTCGGCCTCCGCGTCCTCAGTGTCACTGGCCCCGCCCTCGGCCACCTGGCCGGGCGGGGTGTCCCGAGAGCGGCGCAGGCAACACTTGGTGGCGACAGCCATGAAGATCCCAGCCAGGGCCACCTCAGAGCCAGCCAGGTAGAAGATGATCTCGTAGTTCTTCAGGGCATCCACCAGGCGGCCTGGGGTGGAAGGAGGAGGTTGGGTGAGGCCCTGCAGGGAACCCCCCCTTCACCCTGCCCCACAGCCTCACATAAAGGGTCATGCCCTCCCTCTGGTGGGATTTACATTTGGGTGACACAGACACACCCTGGTCTCTATTCCCGTCTTAAGAGGCAAAAACCCCACGGGTGTTCTCCCCCTTAGACCTTGAAAATGTCACCACCTCCTTGGACCTCAATTTCTTAAGTGATAAAAGGCCTTTAGTGAGGCAGCACTTTACAGGTTACAAGGCACCCCCTCCACCCCAGACTGAAACCCCACGTGTGCCCTGTGACTTGCCTGGCTAGCAAGTGGAGAGGAGTCCTGGCTCAGCCTCACCCTCCCGGGGGCCCCTAACTCTTGCTCTTTCTACCTAACCCTCCTGGTCTTCAGGGGCCTGGCTCAGCTTTCTCTCCATCCCCCACCCCCACCCCCAGCCTCCTCCTGCCCCTGCCAGGGGGCCCCTGGACCCTAGACTGAGTGCCCAGTAGTGTGAGCTGGGGGCAGGACTTTTGAGTCACAACTCCCCTTTCCCCCTCTGTATTTTCCGAGTGCTCTATCCAGGCACGTACTACTTTCATACTCAGGAAAATCTTAATTTTCATTGCAAATACTTCCCCTCCACCCCAGTATGGTTCCTCTGTGGGCTCCACCCTCTTGGCATTTTTGTTGCCCGCCACCCCAGGCTGTGACCCCTTGGTCAACAGCTCAAGGAGGCTTCCTGTGTCCCCCAGGCTGGCTGCCTGCCTGAGCCCCTCTGAGCACTCTTCCCAGACTCGCCCTCCTGGTCCCTGCCCAGCTGGCCTGTCCTGCCCCTGCCCCTCCCACATGCAGCCCTGCAGTGTTCATCACCTTCTTGTGTCCTATTAGATCCACCCCCCTAGGTCACATGAGAAAATGGAAGATGTGTCCCTGAGCCTCTGGAGGGCTGGTTTTGTGGCTTTTGGTGGTGGGCTTGGGGGGGCCACCCTCACAGAGTCGGGTGAGATGACAAGGCTTGACAAGGGCGCTCAGCTACCCCAGCCCCAGAAGGGGGGCAGCTTGCCCTATCTCAGGGGCAGGCTGGGCCCCAGCAAAGGTGGCCTCCCCTCATTGCTCCATCACGCAGCCTGACAGCGCTCCTGCTCACAAGCAGGCTCTCAGCTGTTTCAGGGACAACCCACCAACCCGAGAGGACCCTAATGTCCCCCCCTTTCCAAACTCACTTTCTGCATCACGTGTATAGGAACGCTGCCCCTCTAATGTGCCCCACACTGTCCCGTGTCCTCATTTGGGTCTACCCTGCGGGAATCCTTCCCTGGCCTCTCGTGGACCCCTGTGGAGTGCCCAGTGGGCGGTGGCACAGTGAAGGGCCCGACAGGCCGGAGCCTGGGCAGGGCCTGGCCACAGCCGGCTGCAGAGGGGAGGGAGGGAGCCCCCTCTGGGCCCCGGGTGACGACCGCAGGAGCACACTGAGCTCTCCACAGGCTGCTCCTGGCCACACGGCTGCTTCCTCAAACACGCTGCCCCTGTCCTGGTCACCCTTAGAGGCTGGGCACGCTGAAGCACTGAGGTGCGGGGCTCCAGGGGAAGGGGCAGCCGGCCCTGGGCGGGGCTCTGCTCTCGTTGGGGCGCCGAGCTAGGCGCCCGCGGGTCTCCCACCTCTGAGGAATACGCGTCTGCGCTTCCCGGGACTTGGCGCCAACGCTGGAGAGGACCCAGTGGGCGCGCCGGGTCACCGCTGGTTCCACCTGGTGCCTTTCCCGCCCTCCCGGCCCCTCCCAGGCCTCGTGGTGCCGGCTTGGAGGAGGGGGGCCCACCTGGCACCCCCGGCCCCCGGCACCCCGGCAGCTGCCTCGGGGACACGGCGCGCCCCCCTCGCCTCGGGCCACTCGCCCGCGTCCGCTCCTCCCGCGGGGCGCACCGGCAGACGGCGGTCCGATGAGCACGGCCACGGCCTCGACGAGCAGCACCAGGCCCAGCGCGCTGGGGAAGCGGAGCGAGCCCACGGCCGCCATGAGCACCTCGAACTGCAGCGCCCCCACCATGCCGTACGAGAGGCCGAAGGCGACGCAGAAGGCCACCAGGGCGCCGTAGGAGCGCGCGCGCGCGCTGCTCAGGTCCGTGAGCCCGTTGGCCACCAGGGCCAGGCTGAAGAGGTAGGCGACGTGCGGGCGGAGGCGCGCCAGGCCCGCCAGGGCGCCGCAGGCCGGCCGCGCCACGATGTCCACGAAGCCCACGACGGACAGCAGGAAGGCGGCGTCGGCGTCCGGCACGCCCGCGTCCTTGGCGTAGTTCACCAGCAGGATGGCGGGCACGAAGAGCCCGAGCGCCATCAGGAACTTGGTGACGGCGTACACCGCGAAGGCGCGGTCCGCGCACACCGCCACGTCCAGCAGCCGCCGCCGGGGCCGGCCGCCAGGGGGCGCCTCGCGCAGGCGCAGCCCGGGGCGCTCGGCCTCGGCGTCGGCGTCGGCGTCCGCGTCCGCGTCGGCGGGAGGGTCGTCCGCGCTGTCCCGGCGAGGCCGCGGCCCGGGCCCCGGCGGAGGGCGCATGACGGCGCCGCACGCGCAGCAGTGCAGCAGGAGGCCGCCGAGCAGCAGGAAGCCGCCGCGCCAGCCGAAGTGCTCGAGCAGCTGCTGGCCCAGCGGCGACAGCGCCGACAGGAACACGGGGCTGCCCGCCGCCGCCAGCCCGTTGGCCAGGGGCCGCCGCCGCTCGAAGTACAGCCCCAGCATGATGAGCGACGGCTGGAAGTTGAGGGCCAGGCCCAGGCCTGCGGGCGGCGCGGCGCTGTGCGGGGCTCTCCGGGGACGCCCCCACCCGGGCCCCACCCAGGGCGCCCCCACCCCGGGACGCCCCTACCCCGGCGGGAGTACCCGGCGGGAGTACCCGGAGGTCTTGCACCAGCGAGGACTCCCTCCCCCCCAAACCCCCCAGCAGCCCCGTCCTCATAGGGGAGGCGGGGAGCCGAGGAAGGGCCGCCCTCACCTGTGAGCACCCCGGCCGTCAGGTACAGCTCCAGGAGGCGCGTGGCGAAGGATGCTAAGACCATGCCCGCCGAGGCCAGCAGCCCCCCCACCAGCATCACCGGGCGACAGCCGAAGCGGGTCACGAGGATGCTGGAGACTGGACCTGTGGGCAGGGCACCGTCACCGCTGCGGCCGGACTAAGCTCTCTCCCTGGACACTCCAGCCCCAGACGGTGGCTCCAAGGGATAAGGGCACCCTCTGATCAGAGACGGCAGCGTCTGGCCAAGGTCACACAGCTTGGCTGGGAGGCGCCCTGCGGGGGCCGCAAAGCAGGGACCTGTCCTGGTCCAGAGGCCCCACCCCCCAGAGAACGGGGATCCCAAAGCAGAAGGAGCAGACCCCTCCCCTTTTATCTGCGCAGCTGGAATCGTCCCTTGGGCCGCCCAGGCTCTTTCCGTCCCTTACTCCCACCCCCCAGGCGCTGGGCTGGGATTAACACCAGCAGGTCCTCCACCCCCCCAGGGGGCTAGGGAACCGGGAGCGGGGAGGGGGGATTTTATTTAGATCTGTTCCCCCACCTGTAAGAGAAGCGGGTGTAGGTCTTTGGCGGGAAAGGAGGGGCCCTGCAGGGTGGCCAAACTGGCCGGTCAGCCCCTGCCCTCTCCTCCCCTCTCTGGGGCCAGCGTCTCCACAGGGAGAAAGTGGTTTCCCTGGGATGCCCAGCGGGTCGGGGATCCCGCCCTCGGCCCTGGGCCTGGGGGGGAGGGGCCTGCCAGGGGGCCTGACCCGTGCCGTAGAGCATGGCGAGCATGATGGAGGACACCCAGGCCGTGTCGCTGTAGCCCGCGCCGAAGTCGCGCATCAGCGCGCGGAAGAAGACGCTCACGGCCTTGGGGAAGCCGTAGGCGAACCCGGTGACCACGAAGCAGGCGCCCAGCACGGCCCAGCCCCAGCCCCCGTCTGGGGGTCCCTCGCCCCGCCGCGGGCCGCCAGCGCCCATCGCTGCTGCCTCTGCTGGAGGAAGGGGACAAGAGGGGGCAGGGAAGGTCTGTAGCCCCGGCAAGGAAGGGGGATGGAGACCCACCGTGGGAAACTGAGGCACGGGGCTACCCAGGTGAGCCCTGCTCGGGGAATGAGCCAGGAGGGAAAACCGAATTAGCGCCTTACCCCAAACTTGCCCTCCTCCAAAGGGCTTATAAAAGGTGAGAGGAGGATAATAGAATCGTTCCCACCTGGGTCAGGACTTCAGGAAGACGGCTCCGGAGGGCACTCCTTCCTAGGGACCTAGTGGTGGCCGGAGAGGGGGTGCTAGTGAGTGGGAGGGCTGGGCGGCCAGTGTGTGTGCCCCAGCTGCGTGGGAACCGCCAGGGTTCCCAGGGTGCAAGAACTCGGGGGTGGGGGTGCAGAGAAGGACAGCCAGGTGCCAGCTGCAAAATGGCTGGGTGTATTTGGCTCCTTGGCCAAGTGTTCTTCATTTTTCTCAATGACCAGAAATGACTATTGTCATCAAAATATTATGGGGAAAAAAAATAAAACAAAAAACCCCAGACATTTTGGAGTAACATTAGCCTCGTTTCAGGAGCCAAAGAAGCTGAGCTCCAGTTCATCCCAGCTTAGCCGTGGATCCGCTCTGTGACTCAGGCAGATCCTCCTGCCTCACTGAGCCTCAGTCTTGCCACCTGTAAGATGGGCGGCCCATTGCCCCGGGGCCAACCGGGAGTCTTGGTGGGGTGCGGTCGGGTCTCTGGCTCCACCTCGACCTTTAAGGGGGCACTAAAGAGACCTTCTGTTCTCCAAACCCCAAGCAGCTCCCCAAACCCTCCACGAGCAGAAAAGAGCTCTGAAGTCTCTCACACTCATGGAGCTCCAGCCAGGGGTGCACGCAGCAGCCTCCCGTGGCCCCCGGAACAGCCCAAGTGGGTGGGCCAGCCCACAGCTGGGGCCGGAGCCTCCTTCCCTCCCGCTGCCCGGCCGCACCCAGGGTCTTCCTCCTGGTGCTGGGCAGTGCCAGGCACCCCATGGGGATCTGGGACTCCGACCCTCTCTCAGCAGGACCAGGTTCTGGCTTTTCCTGCCTGCTGTCCCCTCTCCGGACAAGGGGTGGGTCCTGGCAGCCCTCACCCCCACTCACCTGAGCCGTCCCGTCGCTTTGGATGTCCAGCCTCACATCTCCTGAGGCCGACCGGGAGGGGCTGCCTGCTGGCTCCCCGGGGGAAGCTAGCCTTACGGGGGGCCGCGGCCGAAGAGCCCCGGGCTGGCCTGCAGATCAGCCGCTGGCCTGGCTCACCCACGGCTCTCCCCCTCAGGCCTAGGGCTTAGAGTGTCTCCCCTCAACCCCTCTAAGAGGCTTTTGCTTGGAAAGGGAGAAAGGACAGGGCATTGGCCGCAGTGCAGGGCCAAGCTGGACCTCACGGTGGGGGGCCGGGTCTCAGGCTCTCCCAGCAGAGCTAGAGAGGAGGCCCCTCCACTGGGCAGAGGATGCACAGAGCACTGCTCTGGCAGGGGGGTGGGGGTGGGTGGGTCCTAGTGCTGCTGGGAGCATCACCCTGCCCCTGAGAGACCCCACCAGCCCTACTCACCTCTGGCTCGCCGGCCCCCCACCCCCAGGCCACATTCCAGGAGGGGCCTCTGAGGCTTTCCTCTGGATCAGGCTAATCCAGGTCGGTGAGCCTGGGACTGCGAGGGCGGGAGGGTCCAGAACAAAGGGTGCTGTGTCCCAGGCTGCTGGAGGGTGACTTGCTGGTGGTCCCAGACCTTGGCCACTGCCACCCCTCCCCCTCCGGCGAGGCCACCCTTTCCTGGGAATCCTAGAGCGGCACAGACACTGGGCCCGTGGGTGGATACAGCTGGAGGGCTTCAGGGCAGACCTAGAGATTTGCTTTAGCCCAGGGCTGTGAGAGGCTGTGTGGGAGCAGACGCCTCCCAGGGAACAACCAGGGACCCACAGGGCCTCCGGGACCCCATTCTCCAGTGGGACGCCTCCAGCCCCAAGCCCCCACCCTGGCTCCCAAATCACACACTGCCAGTCCTGCTGCTGTGTCCACCTGCTTTTATTTCTCACTGTTTACAAAAGTCCAACAGGAGGACATACATAGGGTGGGGAAGGGGGGGTGTGGGGGCTCCTCCCTCATGGGGCGGGGAAGGGTTGGGGTGCACAAGGGAGGCCCCCAGGGAGAGTTCTAGGGCCCTCGTGGGGGGAAGAAATGATCCCGTCCCCCAATGCTGCCTGCTTTATTCTGACGGCCCCAGACCCCAGGCCAGTCCCCTGGGAGCTGCTCAAGCTGAGGGCGCGGTTTGGGGAAGGGCAGCCACCCCCAGTATCCCCAGTATCAGGACCCCGGCTCCCTGGATCCACTGCTGCTGCCGCTGCCGCCAGCTCTGGGCAGCCCCTGGGCAGGCGTGGGGGTACGACCTCAGACCCCTGATGGACGGAGGCACCTCAGCGGATGAGGGGCGCTGAGCGGTCGTTGGTGACAGTGGGACGCAGCTTTACGGTGGCAAAGGGGTTGGTGCCCCTGTGAGGGGAGAGGTCAGGGTGAAAGGGGCCCAGGTGGTCAGCTGGGTCCAGGGGAAGTGGCTGGGCACCTGAGCCTGTGTCCGCCCCGACCTCCTGCCCCCCCCACCTCCACTCACCCCTGCCTCGACTTCCCCCATAGCCCCCTCTGAGCCCTGCCCCTCTGACTCCTGCTCTAGGACTCACCGAGGGAAGAGCTCTGGGGGTTGCTGCTCCCAGGACATGAGTTTCTGCAGTGGGGGTGGAGGAAGGGCCAGGTTTAGGGGGCGGAGAGGGGCAGGTGAGCCCCTGCCTCTGCCACTCCCCATTCCAGGAAGACAGAGGACGAGACCAGATGTCCCTGCAGTGCCAGGCTTCTAGGAAATAAGGCCGAGGTGTTCTGAAGCCCAGAATTCTGTGGATCGCAGACTAGGGAAGCCTCTGGACCCAAGTACCATCTCCCAGGCTGCAGATGCCCTCCCTGCACCCCACACCTCACCCCAGTCCTGCCCCGCTAGCTCCAGCCCCGGCTCTGACCCAGGATCCTGGTCTTGCCTCTCCCAGGGGGTGGGGAGGTAGAGAGCACAGGCCTTTTCCAGTGCTCCCAGCAGGACAACGGGGGCTCCAGTCCCTGAGAGGAATGCTTTCCCCTTTCCCTCTGCCCCAGACTCAGAAATCCATCCTACACCTCCCCGCAGATGGGCAAACTGAGGCTGCGGCGGGGAAGACCCCCTGCCAGCCAGCCAGTGGCAAAGCAGGAGGGTTACCTGGCATCCAGTCTCCCTGCCCACTGGGTGAGGCCAGGGCTGGGGACAGGCGGTGCAGCGGGGTGGAGCTCACCTTGACGTCACTGGCCACCCCCGTGCTGCCCATGCTGCTTCGCCGGCTGCTGGGCAAGGGTGGAGGCGCGGGGCTGGGGGCGCGGCTGGGGATGCGGCTCGGGGTTCGGGACCGGGGCTGGCCGTCCCAGTACTCTGAGGGTGCTGTGGAGTTGCCCGGCCGGCCCAGGAGGTCATCAAGGCTGTGGCTGCCCCGGAGCGGGTAGGATCTGAGTCCAGAGGAGGGAGGGAGGCGTAGGGGGTCAGGCGGGAGGCCCCTACTGCACCCTACCCAATTTTGCTGGGCTCCTAAGCGTCCTACAGCCTCTTCCCTCGCACACGGGTGAAAGGAGGCCACGGGCTTGAAGGTAGAGGGATGGACGCAATGGCTGTCACATGTAGAAAGGAGGGGGTCCCCTTCCTTCAAGGGCCAAAGGAGGCTGAGTCCACTCAGGATCGCAACTCACAGATGTCCCCTAAGGTGCCACCCCCATTGAAGTCCCCACCCCTGCCCCACTTCTGACCACTGGGTACCTGGAAGGTAGCTCATTCATAGGGCTCATTGGGTTCATGGAGGTCACTGGGCTCAAGGCGTTCATGGGGCTCATGGGCATCTCCTCCAAAGGTTTCACATAGGCCTCAGGGAACCAGCCGCTCCTGCGGGGTGCAGAGGGCCCCATGAGCAGAAGGCCCAAAAAAAGAGGTCAAACTCACCCTCCTGGGAGCTCTTACTGAGCAGTGCTGCGGGCCAGGCCTCGCTCAGAGGGCTTTACCCAGACTAACTCATTGCATCCCTTGAGGAGATATTTCTCGACATTCAAGTCCAGCCTCATGTCCTGCCAGGGGCCAGGTCACCTGAGGAGGCACTGGAAGCCCAAGGCGGAAAGTAGAGTGTCTGAGGACATGCCGTGACCCGCTTCATTCCCCACTCACTGAGCACCCACCATGTGAGGCCCACGGAGAGCCAGAAACCCTTCCTACTCCCCAGAGGCTCCCCACCCAGCGGACAGACAGATTCGAAAACGCATGATGACAAGGGTGACTGGGAAGGGGTCAGGACCACAGATAACCGTATGAGCCCAGAGGAAGGGGCACCTGAGCCAGGGCCCGTTGCTCCTCAGCCCCGCTGTGGCCACCCACCCTAGGACTCTGGTTCTGGTGACCCCAGGTAGCCCTGCGCTTGGTCTTGGCCTGACTGGAGGCTCATTACTGCACCTGCAGAGCAGCTGGGCCTCGGGGAAGGCACTTGGACTGATGTTCCTCAGCTTTTTCAGACCCTATTGGACCCATCAGATCCTTGCAGAGCATTTGGGAAAGTGTTCTCCAAAAAGCCCCCTTAGGCCCCACAACGCAATCAACAACGTTCTCACCTAAAGGTAACTGGATTTCAGCTCAAAATGACAGAACAAAACCATTTCCATATGCTTTAGCTCTGCTTTCACCATAAAGTGCCCACTGATACAACCTGCCACCTCCTTCCCCAGCCGCGTCCCAGGAACGTGGTTTGAGAGCACGGGTCTGGGTGGTTCAGAGCCACTCAGGTCCCCAGGAGGTCAGCTACACACCTGTTGTGGGGACTTTCAGGGCTCCTGCTGCCTGCTGGTGTGGGCCCACAGAGCAGGGGTTTCCACCCTGGTGTTTGTAGCCATCTCTCTGCCGGCCAGCCCACCCTTCAATTCTTGGTCCAGTGGTCACCTGCCATCCATCCCTCTACCCTTGCGCCATCCCATCCTGCATCACCCATCTGTGATCCACGAGTGCAACCACCCACGGACGACCAGTCCGTAATCCATCTATCACCTCTTGACCACCTGGCTGCCCCTCTACCAACTCATTCACATACCTTTCCAGTCACTCCTCCGTCTAAGCACCCTTTATCTGTGCTTCCCCTCACCCGCAACACTCAATGCATCTCTACCCACCGACCTGCATCCTCCCGCCCATGTGACCACCCCCAGTCCATCTTCCATCCACCACCATCCACTGACCCACACCCTCCCATCCACCCTTCACCTGTCCATGGCCCACTGACCCACCCACCACCCTGGCAAGTCCTTCACAGGCACCTGCTGACTCCTCCCTCGAAGCCCTCGTTCATCCCTTCTCCCCCGCAGCATAAGTGGGAGCGAGCACCACACAGTCCCCGCTCCATAAGCCCTGTGGGGGTCACTGCCTGGCTCCCACAAGCTCCCACCTCCTCCCTCCCTCCTCTTTGGCAGAAAGAGTGATCCTTGCACACTCCCCTTTTCCGGGCTGCCAACCCCTACCGTCCGCCAGCCTTGCAGGGACCCCGATGGATTTCCCCACCTCTAGCTTCCACTCCTGGTGTCAAAACCAACCCCCCGTTGGCCATCTTTAAGGACCTTCCCTGCACGGGCTGCAACTCAGCCTGCGAGGTCCCAGCATGGCCTGTGGGCCTGGCCCGGGGGAGCCCGCCTGCAGGTGCACCCCCTCCATCTACTCGGCTGACTTTCTCAGGGTGCAGAGTGGAAGCTGCTCCTCCCTCCGTGTGGGGCATCCAGAAAGTGCCCAAGCAGTCGGGTTCCTGCAGCGTTCCCACGCGTGAGAGAACCTTCCCATCCCTCCCAAGGGCCGCCACCCTGTCCTTGGCCCACACCCGTGGATGGACGAGGACACCGAGGGCGGCGGGAGGGGGGCGGTGGGGGCGGAGAACTGAGCCCCAGAGCGCAGGGGGCGCGAGCGGCGGGACAAGTCTCCGTCGGGCGGGCGGATCCCAGGCCCGGGGCCTCCCCCCACCCCCTGCGCCCAGGGCTCCCACTCACGCGGACGAGCCCTCCAGCTTGCCGTAGAGCCAGCCGTTCTGGGCCTCCTGCACCAGCACCTCCACCACGTCTCCGGCCGAGAAGCGCAGCAGCGTGTGGTTGGCGCCCTCCGAGTGGGAGACCAGGGCGCGGACCCTCCTGGCGCCGCCGCCGCCGCCCCCGCCCGGGCGCTCGCCGAGGGAGTCGGAGCGCGAGCAGCGGGCGCCGCCGGCGTAGAGCGAGGCTGCCGGGCGGGGCGGGGCGGGGAGCGCGGGCGCGTGGGTGGCCGGTCCCGGCGTCGGCCCGCGCTCCCGCCCGCCGCGGCGTCTTCCCGGCCGGGATCCCCTGCCCCGGGATCCCCTGCCCCGGGCGCCCCTGCCCCGCCCCGCCCCGCCCCGCCCGCACTCACAGGCCGACGGCGTCCGGGGCAGCTGCGTCGCGGCCCTCGGCTCGGCGGGCTCGGGGGCGCCGTAGGAGCCGGAGCCGTGCCGGCTGCGCGGGGAGCCGAAGTCCGCCAGGGGCCTCTGGGGCTGCGAGGGGAGACGGGCAGGGCAGGGTGGGGGCAGGGTGGGGCGGGGAGCGGGCCGGCCCGGGGCCCTAGCCCAGCCCCCACCCCCAGTCCCAGGCGTCGGCGTAGGGGTTCTGGGGCCGGCGGCCGGGCCACCACCACGGGGGCGCCGGGGCCAGGCCGGGGCGGAAGGGCGGCGGGCCCGGGGGCGCCGCGTAGACGGGGAGCCCGGGGGGCAGGAGGCTCCAGGCGGGGCCCGGCGGGGGCGCGAACGGCGGCGGCGGGGGCGCCCAGGGCCTCACCATGTCCGGGCGGGTGGGCGTCAGGCGGCCCGAGGGGTAGGGCGGCCCCAGCACGGGCCCCAGCAGGCCCGGGGAGTGGGCGCGCGACGGGCTGCGGCTGGCCTCCGACTGCTCCTTCCACAGCAGCACGCGGTTCTGGAGCACGCCCCGGGCCTGGCCGCGGGGGACACGGGCGTCAGCCGGCCCCAGGGCCCCAGCGGCCCCCAGACGGCCAGGCCCGGGCACGCGGGCCCCCAAGCTGGGGGACCCGATTTTCTGGCGGGAAGGAGCCAGAGATCGCTGCTGCTGCCGCCCTGGCACGTTGGACTCGCCCACCGCCCAACCCTCTTGGGTCCACGGCCCCTCGGTTTTCCTTGAGGTGCTTCTCCTGCCCCTCCTCCCAGGCCGTGTGCTTTGGCCCTGCTCCCCCAAGGCCCAGGACCGGGGTAGGGGTAGAACCCGGGCCCGGCCGCTCAGGTCGCTTCCATCCTGCCGGTTAAGGTGATGGACTGGGGGATGACACTTAGCCAAAAACTGTGACCAGAGACCCCAATCCCAGTACTTATCCTGGAACACTCTGGAAAGATACGTTCTTTGACCTCATGGACTTGGCTAAATAGAGTGAAGCCAGCACAGGAAACCATAACTAAGGGAAAATGGCAAATTTCTGATGACATGCATGCTCCTAGGTCCAGCTATACCTGAAACCCCTGAGCTTCATAGTAACTAAAGTGATAAGTACCTTTCCTGTGTAAGCCAGTTTGAGTAGTTTCCTAAAAGAAGCCTTTCAAATAGTTTTTCCAGTCAATTCCTTTTAGTCTATAAGCATTCCTTGTGTCCCAGGAACATGGGCATCTAACTCTGTTTGAATACTTTCAAGGATGGGAAACTCAGCAGTTGACCACATACTCCATAACAGTTTGGGGTGGGAGGGCTTTAAAGTGTCAGACCCACTGTGTGCATTAATCATGTTTTTAATTTTCTGTATTTTATAATGTTTTGAAGTCCTGGGGCTTTGCCAGTCCTGCAGGGATTGCTGCTCCCAGGGCTAGATAATTCCTAGAGGTAAGTAAGCAAGTTGTACCTGTGACTGTACCTTTCTAAGATCCTGCCTCCTGTCTGGCCCAGCTGCTGAAAGCCTCATAGGGATCTCAGGCAGCAAAACAGAAGCAACTCACATCACAGGAGGAACTAGTCCCCTTGGTCACTAGGTGGACACCTCCTCTGTTCCCTTGCAGAATTAGCAATACAGCACAGAGACCAAACTCCAAATGTCTTCATGTGCGTGCTGCAGAAGCAGTGTGCAAAGCAAGCATGTTGGGTTCTGCACACCACATTTTAAAAAGGGTTTTTGTCCAATTTGAGAACATTCAGTGGAAAGTACCCGCCAGGGTGCTTGGGGCTTCTGGGAGTAAAGGCCACAGCATCAAGTCCCAGCCTGGACAGCACTCAACTTTACTGGCTTCCCTGATTCCTGCCTCCAAGCAATTTTGCCTGTGGTTGGAAAGAAACACCGTGCAGGCTTTCAAGACCATTAGGAGACCTTGGAAGAATTTTTAAAACATTTATGGACTGGAAGAGCCATTCTAAGTATGCTTGAGACCCCACAGACTAGAAAAGGCTGATAAAGTTAGCTAAATGAAAACAATTTTTTAAAACATGGCAAAGCCTACCATAAGCAATGACCAATGATAAGTGACAAACTGGGAAAATATTTGCAATGCATCACCAAGGAAGGGCTCATTTCAGTAACATATAAAGAGCTCCAAGAAATGAATAAGAAAAATAGAAGAAAAGAGGCTGACCTGTCCCAGTAAAGGACATCCGATGGCTCAGAGCCATGAAAAGATCTGTCTCACTTATAAGACAAGTATGAAATAAAACCACACAGAGATACCGGTTTTACCTTGCTGATTAGCAGAGATTGAAAAGTTTGCTCTCACACTGTTGACAAGGAGAAGGGAATGTCCTACATTACCAGCAAGAGGGTAAACTGGGACAACCAATGCCTACATCCTTGGGCTCACCAGTTCCACTCCTAGGAATTTATCCTAGAGATGGACTCTCACAAGTGCCATAAACCCAGAGAAGCTGAGGGTGAGGTGGGCAGAGAGGCATGTTATTGACCAGATGCAGACTCAGCCAGGACTGGGGGAGTGTGAGTGTGACCTCTTGCTGTGCTCAGACCTTCACCATTCTTTAAATTTTGTTCCAAGGGGCACCTGGGTGGCTCAGTCAGTTGGGCAACCAACTCTTGGTTTTGGCTCAGGTCATGGTCTCACGGTCCTGGGATCAAGCCCCGTGTCAGGCTCTGTGTTCATCAGGGAGTCTGCTTGAGGATTCCCTCCCTCTTCCTCTGCCCCTCCCTCTGCCCTCTCTCTTGCTCTCTTTCTAAAATAAATAAATAAATAAATAAATAAATAAGTCTTTAAAAATAAATAAACCTTGTTCCAAATCTTGTGCAATCTGTTTATGGATATAGTAACACATAAATATTTGTGGTTGACTATCTTAGGAGTTTGATCTAGTGTGTCCTAAAGCCCAGCTGGATCAGACAACACGATACCTGTCCATTCTCCCCCATACGTAGGGGAAGTCTGGCTCATTCAATCCATGGCTCCCTCCTGTGGGGCAATCACTCAGCTCTCCTGAGTTTGACCTGCATAAGCTCGCAAGATATTCTATTTTAAAACAGAGAGAGAGAGAGAGAGAGAGAGAGAGAGAGAGAGAAAGCACAAACAAGGGGAATGGGAGAGGGAGAAGCAGACTCCCTGTGGAGCTTGATCTCCGAATCCTGGGATCAAGACCTGAGCTGAAAGCAGACACTTAATGGACTGAGCCACCCAGGTGCCCCTAACTGCTACATACTCTATTGAAGCATTGGATCTATTCTTTTGATACTAATATGCAGAAAAAGTGATTTACTTTTGAAAATTCACTGATAAAACCTTTGATACCACTTCCTGGAATACGGTACCAACAAGATTCTATTTTGAAGCAAAGTGGTCATGTTTAATATTAGGTTCAAGAGAGTGGAGATAAGCTTAATTTCCCTTATCTTTGTTGTCAATTTGAATATTACTCCAATCAAGACTTTATTTGGTCCTTGGTAAATAAAAGCTTAATATTTAGTAGATGGATTAATAAGATCAACTTATGTGTGTATGTAAGTATATATATTCTTTATTTTAAATAAAGCCAATTGGCATTTTGGTATTGAAAAAAAAAAGACCAGTAGCTCTCCTCTTAATGTTGGAGGTTACCTGTTCAGGATATGGGGAGAAAGAAGCTTCCTGACAAGGTGTTTTTTTTTTTTTTTTTTTCTGACAAGGTATTTAAATGGCCAACAAGTACACTAGTCATCAGAGAAGTGCACATCAGAAGGGCTACCACTTCACAGCCACTAGCGTGGTTTTAATCAAGATGACTGACAACAAGTGTCGGCAGGGATGTGGAGGAAGCAGTGTGGGTGAGACCGTGATGTGAGATGGTGCAACTGCTTTGGAAAACAGTCTGGAATTCCCTAAATGGTTAAACACAGAGTTAGCCTATTCTCAGCAAGCCGCCTCCCAGGTAGCCACGAGGAATGAAAACGTACGTCCACACAGAGACGTCTACATATATCCGTAGCAGCATTATTTATTTATAACAACCGCCAAGTAGAAACAACCCAGATGTCCATCCACTGATGACTGGTTAAATCAACGTGGTCTCTGCAGACAACGGGATAGAATTTGGCAGTAACAAGGAACGAAGGATAGTATGTGCCACAACACGGGTGAATCTTACCCACGCGATGCTTCATGAGAAGCCGGTCACAAAGGACCACATAGTGTATGGTTCCATTTATAGGAAATGTCCAGAAGAGGCACATCTATAGAGACAGAATATAGATCCATGGTTGCCCATTCTGGAGGGGGGGTGGTGGTGGGATGGGGGATCATTGGGGAGTGACCGTTAGAGGTGCTGGGGGTTTTAGGGATAACACGAATGTTCTGAACTTGACCGTGGCCATGGATTCACAACTCGGCAAGTATACGAGACACTGCTGGACTATACACTTTAAATGCTTGAATTATGCGCTGTGTGAATCATATCTCAATACGACTATTTAAAAGAAGAATAAGCAGTCCCTCCTCCCTGGAGCATCACTGAGAGAGAGAGAGAGAGAGAGAGAGAGAGAGAGAGAGAGAGAGAGAAGGGGTAGGAGGGGAAGGCTGAGCCGGAGCCGGGGGCTGCCTGTCGTGGGAACAGTAGAAGAATGTCAGCTGGAGCTGAAACCAGTTGCTGGATCCAGCCATGTCCCCACCTCCACTCAGCACCGGAGGGTCCCTGGGTTTGTTTGTTTGTTTATTTTTAAAGATTTTGTTTATTTATTCATGAGAGACACACACAGAGAGAGAGAGAGAGAGAGAGAGGCAGAGACACAGGCAGAGGGAGAAGCTGGCTCCGTGCAGGGAGCCCGATGTGGGACTCATCCCAGGTCCCCAGGATCACACCCTGGGCTGAAGGCGGCGCCAAACCGCTGGGCCACCCGGGCTGCCCCAGTCCCTGGGTTTAGAGCCTTGGGAAGGGGCCTGGCAGAAGCAGGGAGACAGGAATCTGCTGGGGGCTGTCAGAGGCAGCCAGTTGGAAGCAGACAGATCTCCTGAAGGGTAGCTTTTATTTTTGGCTTTGGAGGGGAGAGAGTAGGGGCAGGAGACCCTGATACCCCTGGGCTCCTTCACATGAGGCTCTACTGCTGCATCAACCTTGCAAGGTGAGGATTATTTCCCTCTTTTGTCAGATAAGAAAAAGAGACTCAGAGAAGTGAAATCATTTGCTAGGTTTGCAGCCAGGGCACAGCAGCTGGGAAACCTGATCAAGAATACAAAGAAAGAGAAATAGTGGTGGGCAAGGAGCCCTGCTGGTGACATCAGGAAAGAGAGGCTGGCTCTCAGATATGACACAGCCAGAGCCTGACATATCTTCTGGGCTCAAAGAATATTTATTAAGGACATAAATGAGCAAATAACCTTGGAAAAATGCAGGGACAAGGTCATCGATTTATGAGGGAATGGTGGAAAAATGATGTCCCAGTGTCCTTGGTCCCTCCTTCTACAGATCCCACCAGACCCACAGACCAGACCAGGCCACATGCCAGGTGGGCAACTGGGAGGCTCCAGCCTGTCGGATCTTTACAGATAATAGCAGGACAGAACTTTGGCCAGTACTGGGCTGGCTAGACAAGAGGAGCTCTGGCCATGATGCCCACAGAGGCACTTGGGAAGGGCAGTGTCAAGTGTCCCTCCTGAGTGTGGCCTGGGAGGGGCTGCTGGCTTTCCTGAGTCCCAGGGCTCCATAGGTTTGAGCTGCTGCTAGCCCATAGGATAGTTCCTTATAATTTAGAGATAAGTGTCCCCTATGGATGGACAGAGCCTGCTGGGCACACCTTTGGTGAGAGGATGGCCTCTTTATGCAAAGAAAGAGGTGCTCCTTTCTCTAGGAAAATACAGTCTGCACCAGTGTATTCAGCTTGGAGAGTAGAGCACAGACCCTACTCTTAATCAGGTACCCTTGTGCAGTGCTCAGTCGGCACAACCTTCCCTGGCGGCCCTGTCTGCAGTGGTTCTCCATAAGAGTAGACTAAATTAATCCCTATCTCTCATGCTGAGCTGATGCTTGCAACAATAGGAAGACCTGGGTTAGGAGGGGGTACCAGGGGGTAGAGATGGCTTCACTCCCCCAACCTCCCACATTTGCCAGTACCACTGCCTGAGCCCTTGCAATTCAGCTGAACCCAGAGTGGGAACAGGACACGGGGAGGCAAAAGAAAGAAACAAGACACCTGAGAGGACCCAGCGGTCAGGGAGGAGAACCCAGGAGACTACCCAGGCAGCTGAGAGAAGGGGGTGAAAAGATTAACAAGATCTTGATAGGAGCGTTTGCTGCATTAACAAAGACCTTCTTAGCCAGACAAAGCACGATCTTAAGATTGAAGATTGAACAGATGAACTAGAGCACAATCAGGCCTGACACGTCAAGGGGGAGAAGTATCTCACAATATAGAATGAGGACAAATGAAATAGACTTGGCAAAGGAGGAGGTCATAGATGTGGAGTTCTAGAAGGAGAAAAAGGAAAGACAGTGGAGAAAGGAAAGCAGCTCCTCTGACCTGGAGAAAGAACTGAGCCTGCAGAGTGAGGAGAGTGGCGGACACTCCTCTAGGGGTGCCCAGACAAGTTCCTGAGTCCCAAGGACCCCTGGAAAACCTCCAAGCATCCAGAGAAAGAGCCAGTCACTTAAGAGGGAAAGTAGACAGACCAGCACCTGCCTTAGCATCAACAACACAGAATGCCAGAAAACAGGGCAATGTCCTCTTGGACCCCAGGAGAAAAAGCCTCCAGCTCTGGAGTCCTTCAACCAGCCCACATGCCACTCAGCACTCTGGGCAAAAGTGAGACATTTGCACATATGCAAGGATTCAGATGGAGTAGCTGCAGAAAACATTCAGTTAATCAAGACAGAAACCCCAAGACAGTGGGAAAGGAAAAGGAGTGAAAACACAGTGGTATCAGCATATCTGATCATGTGTGTAGTCTGCGGGTGACCATGCACCGGGCAGCAGAAAGATATGTGATCTCAGAGAAGCCTCTCAAAATAAAAGGATCATGCTGCAAAGAAATGACCCATGAGAGCTTAGAACTAAAGGCCCTAGGTTTTTAGGTAAAACCAAGAGCTGGGGGTCGGGGAGCATAAGGGGAGGAGTTAGGCCACATTTTAGAATTCCAGAGAGGGCAAGAAAATCTTTCCCCAGGCCTCATCTTAAGGGTCAGGGGGCCGCAATGGACAGTGTAGTGTCAGAGAGTTTGTCAGTATATTTTGGAAAAGATAATAAGGAATATATGTTATTATGAGCGTCACAACATGAGGTCATCATGAATAGAGATAAAAAGAACAGTAGGATTTGTTAATAAAGGGGAAAGGGAAACATGTAAAAACACAACCAAAGCGACAAGAGCAAGCATGAGAGAAAAAGAAGAAATGACTAAGTAAATGCAGTTAAGTTATCCTGAAAGCATAAAACAGGTGTATCAGTTGTTGGGGTAACTGGGAATGAACTGAATTCCTCTATTTGAAGACATAGGCTGTCAGACTAGTCAAAAGTCAAAACTGAACTATTAGCAACAGGAAAACACTTAGCATGCAACTATTGATCTTAGGATCATGAGTTCAAGCCCCATCTTGGGTGTAGAGATTACTTAAATAAATAAAACTTTAAAATAAAGAGTTCACAGAAGAGAGAAGAGGGTCATTTTAATCTCAAAGTGAAATGAAGAGCTTCAGGCTGGATTATGAGAGACATTAAATAAATAAATAAATGGCAACATTTACAGAGAAGGTAATGATAGTTGTAAACCCAACAGCACAAAACAACATGGCAGTTAAACACAGAAAGCAAAATCCAGTGAGAAATGAAAGAATCTGTTTGGTCTAGCAGATAGAACGGAGCAAGAGCACAGAGGATCTAAATAATATGATCAAAGTAACAGACAATAACTAAATAAACCTATGAATCCATGAATTTGTGAATGGTGAGTATATGCAAGCAGGAATGAAAAAATAAATGGTTCATATATGAGTGAATAAAGGCATGAATTAGTGAATGAATGTGAGACTGAACAAAATCATGAATGAATGAATATCTGATGATACAAATAAACACAGAAACAACCAAAGAAATAGATGGGGAGAGTAAACAAATTAAATAAATATCTACAGAGAGGAAGGATAGAAGGAAATCAGCAAAGGGAGAGAAATCCCATGGGTGGTCAGCTCACAGAGAGCACAGACCCTAGGAAGTCTCCGTTAGCTGTCCCCCAGCCCCAGCTCACCCGGCCAAAAAAATGTAGGAAGGTGTTGGAAAGCAGCAGATGCTTCTCAGCCAGGAAACGATAGCGCCGCTTCTCTTCTAGTTCAGCTGCCCGCTGACTCTCGGACATGAAGGCCTGCATCTGTGCGTGCAGCCGGTTCACGCTCTCCTGCCGAAGAAGTGGGTTCTGGCTGGAGGCAGGGGGTGGATGCCTCCTCCCACCCTCCACCAGTGCCAGCTGTCAGAAGTCTCTCTGTCCTTCCTGAGCCAGCCATCTCCCCCTGGAGGCCCTCCCCCGAGCACCCAGCTCACCGGAGCTCCTGGGCCCACCTCTCAAGGGCACCCTCATCCTCCTGAGCCTGGGCTCTGTGTCCAACCAGCCCGGGCACTCCTCACAGGCAGGGCTGGTGTCTGAGCCATCCCTCTGACCCCAGGCATGGGGCCAAGCACCAAGGGGGAGCCCAGGAAGGTTGGGTTAAGGAACTGTGAATGAGTTGATTAATAGGTCCCTACTTGGGAGGGTAGATTCTGAAGGGGAGAGATAAGAGTTTAGTCAAGGAGCCAGAAGAGGAGACAGGAAAGGAGATAAAAGTCCTGGAGATGGAGGCCAGGGATGGGGCCCTGAGCTTAGGAGGAGGGCTAGCCCTAGCCAGAGGTGGGGGGCGCAGAGGATGGCGGGGTTGCTGGGGAATTACCCAGTAGCTACCACGGTCAGGAGCAGCAAGGCTGATGGCCTTAGGTGTTCCCAGTGAAGTAGAAGGCACAAGGCCTGGGACTCTGGGGAGGGCTGGGATGTGACAGCATGAGGAGCAGAACTGAGGTGGCCCTGGGGCCCAGCAGTGCCTACCCACCACGGGCCAGCTGACCTCCCTAGCTATGCTCACCATGGAGCATGAGGCAGGTGGCCCTCCTGGGGTTGGGCCAGTGTCGGGTGGGGAGCCCAGGAGGGTGTCCAGGGGCCCCCCAGAGCCTGGTTTTGCCCCCAGCTCTTGTACCTTCATCTCCCGCACATTCTTGTCCCTCTTGCGTTCCATGCGCCACAGCTCAGACATGCACTTCTCCAGGTTGGTGGCTCGGTGGTGGTATTCGAGCTCGTAGTGCTGGCAACTGTCCTTGGGTAGGGTGGAGAGAGGAGGGAGACCCCCATGTCAATGAGCTCAAGACTCCTGGCCCATGGGTTGGAGCACTGGACAGGGCCCCAGGGGGGCTCAGCTGGGAACACGTGCAGCCTGGGCCCAGTCAATGCCCAGCACAGGCCTCGGTGTGCCATCTATCAAACGAGGAGAGGCAGTCTTGCCTGTGATGGGCTGGGGGGGCCAAGGTGGGTGGCCAGACTTACTTTGATGAACTGCATGTCCAGCTTGGTGTTCTTCTCCATGTGCTGCAGTAGGTCTCCATGGAATGTCTGCACCTGTGTGGAGTGCAGAGTGGGGGTGATCAGGGTGGCCCTAATCTTTCCCACACTGCAGCATCCCTTGCACACTGCCCAGTCCAACTCAGCCCACTGAGTTCCTAACACACCAGGCACCTGCCCAATTGTCCGAGAAATGGTCATAATAAAAGCACCTGGTGGAGGGAGGATTAGATAGTTAAATATGCAAAATATGTAGTGCAGTAGCTGGCTCAACACAACTCTCCATAAATGTATCAGTGTCTCCTGGTTCTCAGTCCCAGTCTGTGCTTTGATTATGCCATTCCCTCTGCCTAGACTTTCCTACCAGACTACAAATCCTAGCTTCCCTGCCTCCTCTACCAGGAGGTCACCCTGGTTTCCCCAGCAGAAGCCATGGTTCTCCCATTTTGTTTCTGGAATGTATACATACATTTGTTCATTTACTTTTCATTCCCCTTAGCCATAGGACAGAATTTCCTGCTGGGCCCCTGCTCACAGCCCCTCTGGAGGAGCAGCAAGCCGCTGTGTGCAAGAGCCACGTCTGACCCATCTCTGTGTCCCCAGCACTGGGCGCAGGGCCTGACCCAGTGAAAGTGCTCACAGCCATTGACGTCTTAGCTGAGGGGTGGCTGGTTTCCATGACAGGTGAGACAGAGATGGCTGACCACCTGGGTGACCAGGAGGCCGGGGAAGGCTCCAGGCTCAGGCTCAGAAGAGCTATGTCCTAGTAATTCTGGTTCTGCCTCCAATTTGCTCTGTAACTTTGGACAAGTTGCTGTCCCTCTCTGGGCCTCAGTTTCCCCATCTGTAACAGGAAAGTCTTGGCCAGATGCTCTTGAAGGTCCAGCCTTGTGAGCCCGAAGAGCTTTGATTCTGTGAGCCTTGGTGCTCACCTGGGACCTTCTCCTGGAGTCCCCCCATTAGCGTTCCCTGGGGCACTCTGTTGTGGGGACATCTGATCTAAACCCTTCAGTGGCACACTTTGCACTTGGGTTCACAGGGAGCAGAGAGGAGTGTCCCCCATCCTGCGGCCACTCCTGCCTCAGGGGACCTCTGCTCAGCCTCCTTTGTCTGCACCCCACCCCCCTCAGTGGCACCTGCTCAAGAACCCGCAATGGGATGCTGCCTGCTGCCACAGGGGTCCCCATGCTGTGCTGGGGGACTTTTGTTCCCTGGGGTTGGGCATTGCTCAAAAGAAGAATGTTGGTCATCTTCTTCCAGTATGTAAGGGAAACTAGTCAATGGTAAAACTTGCAAATTTTATGTTTTTCTCCCATAATTGTTTCTGAAATGCTGGTTAACTGCTGGTCTGTAGGGGAGCTTGAGTGGGGCCCCCCTTGAACTGTGAGTTGTGGCTGCTGGGATGTGTGTGTGTGTGTGTGTGTGTGTGTGTGTGTAGGGCAATCAGTGTTATGAATGCAGCCAAGACCACATATCCACCCTTATCCATCCAGTGATCCAGGAAGCAAGGAAGTGAGCCTTCCAACCTGCACCTGTGGGACCTCCCAGTGCGGCCACCAGAGCCCCTCACTCTCTCCTCCCCTGGCCCTGCTTCCCACTGAAAAGACAGTCCAAGGTTTCTGCTTGAACACCAAACATGGGTTCTTGAAAATCCCCATATCCTGCAAAACCTCCCAAAATAAACAGCAGGGCTTATGGGAGATACGGTGTTGGTGCAGACCCTCCAAAGCCAGGCAACTTTGTAACCACAGCACTAATAGATGATGAGTGGTACCCGAAGACGAACTTGAACCACACCAAAGGCTACGGAGAAAATCTAAAATGCACAAATCCAACAAGATGGACACACCAGCTCCGCCTAAATTAGTGCAGAGCTGATGTGCTGAGAAATGCAGAGGCAAGTGGGGCTGTCACGAAGGTGGGCAAGGGAGGCAGTGCCGCCTGCCCCCAACTGAGAGCCTTAGGCCACTGGGAGCACTCTCCCCAGGGAGGTCTGGGTGCAGGAGCTATTTTAACGTGTTCTGAAAATACAGATTAAAGGGTTGTTGCAGTCAGTGCTGCAGGCCAGCTGGGGGCTTCCTGATTCTGTTTGCTCTACCTCACTCTCACCTAGGAGACGTGGCTCCTGAACAAGCCACCTTCCATGTATCAGATGTCATTCCTCTGCTTCTAGTCGGGTATGAACAGATTCACACCATGGATGTGTGTGTTAGAACAGGACAGCTGGATGGTAATTCTTTCCATTGCCATGTCTTGGCTGTGATCTCCAACAGGGTAGAGGACACAGACCCAGGATGCCCCAATTAGATGGAGCCCCGGGCACTATTGGGTTAATGGAAAGTCTTTGTTCAGCTCCGGAGGAAATGGATCCATTAAGAGGTTGATAATTGACATGAACTTTGAGCTCTTGCTATGGGGGAACCCTAGGACTATCTACTAACAGGTGACTTCTGAAACAAGGAAGTCACCAACCCCAGGCTGACTGAGTCATTCCCAGCAGGTCAGAGCAGAGACTGCCCTCCCTTCCCTGTATCCTCTCAGCATATACTTCATTAATGGGTCCTGTGAGCTCCTCAACATAGAAGCTGAGAGCAGACCCACTGTGGAAAATACACATCGCAAGGTCTATGTATTGTTGTTCCAGTAACTTGAAAGAAATTCTTTTGCCGCCTAGACAGGAACCCCCCCACCCCCCGCTGGTATAATTGGCCCTGTGGGCTGATGCCACTCCTGTCTTTCCCATTTGTTCTTGAACACCATCTAGTAAGGCTGTGCCCCAGCACACCTATAAGACAGTTCTTGTTGAAATCACTGACACTCCACATCACAAAGCCAACTCTCAGGATGCATCTGACATGAACTGTGGTCATCATTAGACACAGTTGATCATTCCCTCCTCCTGAAACCCCTTCCTCACTTGGCTTCCAGCCTATTACCCTCTCCTGGTTTTCCTTGCACTCCTACCCTCGCTGCTTCTTCTGTCATTTGCTGATTCTCCCTTATGTCTTGATTCCTCAGGGCCTCTTCCTTTCCCTTCCTCCACCCACTCCCTCCATGAGTTCATCTGTCCATATGCTCATGGCTCCCAGACAAACAACCCAGCCTAGACCTTGACCCCAAACTCTAGCCCAGATTTCCAGTTGGTTTTCTAATAAGCATCTCCAACTTACCATGTCTAAAACTAAGTCCCCGATCTCTCTCCTCCACCTGAACTGCTCCATGCTCAGTATTTCCCAATCAGCTAATGGCAAGTACACCTTTCCAGTTGATCAGAACAAAACCTTGGAGTTAGTTTGACTTTCCCTTTTCTTTGGCAATTGACACCTACTCCATCAGAAAATCTTGTTGGCTTTAGATTCAGTCTGATTTCTTCTCAACACTACCATTGCTGCCACTTTCCCAAGCCACTTCAGCCCACCTCCAGATTACTGCAATAGCCTCGAAATTGGTCTTCCTGCTTTTGCTTTTGCCCTCTACTGCTGATATTTTATTCTTAGTGCAGGAGCCAGGGTGATCCTACTAAAAAATAAGTTAAACAATGAACAACTGGAAAACAAAATTTTAAAATTCTAATTATAATGGCTAAAAGAATCAAATACCTAGGAACAAATGCAAAAGATGTACAAGACTGCTATCCTGAAAATGGCAAAGAGTTGCTATGAGAAATAAATAATGGAGATATATACTATGTTCATGGATTAGAAGACTCAATATTGTTAAGATGACCATTAATATATATGTTTTTTTTTTTTTAAGTAGGCTCCACTCCCAACATAGAGCTTAAACTCATGACTCTGACATCTAGAGTTGCATGCTCTACTGACTAACCCAGCCAGGTCCTCCCATGAGGACCATTAATTTATAGATTTATGCAATCCTTGTCAAAATTCCAGCAGATTTTCTTAGAGGAACTGACAAACTGATTCTACATATGCAAATGCAAAGGATCTTGACTGTGCAAAATAATTTTGAGAAAGAAGAACAAAAATTCTTAGACTATTTGATTTTAAGACTCACTGTAAAGCAAGAGCAATTAATACAGTTGTAGTATCAGTGTAAGGATATACAAATTTATCAGTGGAACAGAGTAGAGAGCTCAGAAATAGACCCACACATACACAACAAATCAAATTTTGACAAAGATATCAAGTCAGTTCAATGGGGAAAGCAAAGTTTTTTGGGGATGGTGCTGGGACAACTGGGGGATAGAACCCTGATTCTATCTCACTTCATTCACAAAAACAAAATTAAGATGGATCATAGAAATAAACGTAAAGTCCAAAACATAGAGCGTCTACAAGAAAACCTAGAATATCTTTGCCATGGTGGTGGGCAAAGGTTTCTTGAAATGGATACAAATACAAGCCACTTTTTAAAATTGTCAAATTAGCAGAGGCAGGTGCTCTTTTTAGTGTTTGTTGTTGTCATAGCATTAGTCCCATGAATTTTAAGGTAGTTTACTGAGTTTAAACAGATTTTGCCTTTTGTAAAATGAAAACAATAAAATAGCCCAATTTGGCTTCCTGAAAATGTAAAACTTCTGCTCATCAAAGACAGTATTTAGAAAATGAATAGACAGGCTATAGGTTAGGAGGGGGGAAACATGCACTATGCCTATATCTGATAAAGGATTCATACCTTGACTATGTAAAGAACTATAAGTCAACAATAAGTATAACCCAATAACGGGCAAAGTACTAAACAAACACCTCATGAAAGAAGATATGCAAATGTCCGGTAAGCCCATTAAAAGTCTTTGGCAGGAGTGCCTGGGTGGCTCAGTGGTTGATCTGAGTGGTCTCTGGCTCAGGTCATGATCCTGTGATCATGTGGTCCTGTGATCCTGGGTCCTGTGATCATAGGGTCCTGGGATTGAGTCTTGCATCAGCCTTCTCACAGGAAACCTGCTTCTCCCTCTGCCTATGTCTGCCTCTCTCTGTATCTCTCATGAATAAATATATAAAATCTTAAAAAAAAAAGTCTTTGGCATATGCAAAATGAAACCACAAAGAGGTACCATTCCATATCTTGTAGAATGGCTAAAGTAAATAAGACTGACAACATTGGATGTTGGCAAGCATGTAGAGAGCAGCAGCAGCTTTTATACATTGCAGGCAGGGGTGCGGCTAGCATTAAGAGCTTTGGAGAGCTCTTTGGCAGTTTCTCATAAAGCCAAATTTATGTCAGCCCTGTGACCCACAAATTCCGCCCCCAGGTATTTATCCAAGCGGAATGAAAACATAAATCCACAAAAGACTTGTACAAGAGTGTTCACAGCAGCCATAGTCATAATAATCCTAAACTGGAAACAACCCAAATGACCATCAACAGAAAGATAAACAAATGGTGGTACAGTCATTGAGTCAAATACTAAGCAATCAGACACAGCAAGCATCAATGCTTGTGACAGCATGAGGTTATCTTACAGACATTACATGGAGTGAATGAGGCGGGACACAGAAGAATACATATGTACAGTTCCCTTCATATGAAGTCCTAGAATGGGCTAAATGAATCTCTAGAGACAGAAGTCAGAGAGCGGTTGCCAAAGAGGAGGAAAATTTTTTTATGAAAAGAAAACAACAAACTAGAGCAAATATTAATGGGGACAGTGTTTCGTGGACGAGGGTGATGAAAATGTTCTAACATTACATAGTAGGGATGGGTTCAAAGCTCTGTGACTACATTAAAAACGTCTGAATTGGGGCAGCCTGGGTGGCTCAGTGGTATAGTGCTGCCTTCAGCCCAGGGTATGATCCTGGAGTCCTGGGATGGAGTCCCACATCAGGCTCTCTGTGTGGAGCCTGCTTCTCCCTCTGCCTGTGTCTCTGCCTCTCTCTCTCCCTCTGTGTCTCTCATGAATAAATAAATAAAATCTTAAAAAAAAATCTTCTAAATTGTATACTTCAAAGGGGTGAATTTCAAGCTGATATATTTAATATATGATATATGTTATATATATGAGAATATATATATATTTAAAAGATTTTACTTAATTATTCATGAGACACACACTGAGAGAGGCAGAGACACAGGCAGAGGAAGAAACAGGCTCCATGCAGGGAGCCCGATGCAGGACTCGATCCCGGGACTCCAGGATCATGCCCTGAGCTGAAGGCAGATACTTAACTACTGAGCCACCCAGGCGTCCTGAGAATATACATTTTTATTTTTTATTTAAAGATTTTATTTATTCATTCATGAGAGACACAGAGAGAGAGGCAGAGGGAGAAGCAGGCTCCTTGCAGGAAGCCCGACGTGGGACTCGATTCTGGGTCTCCAGGATCATGCCCTGGGCTGAAGGCAGCGCTAAACCGCTGAGCCACATGGGCTGCCCAGAATATATATTTTTAAAGATTTTATTTATTTATTTATTTATTTATTTATTTATTTATTTATTTATTTAAGAGAGTGAGAGAGCACAAGCAGGGGTGGGGCAGAGGGAGAGGGAGAAGCAGGCTCCCCACTGAGCAGGGAGCCTAATATGGGGCTCAATCCCAGGACCCCAGGGTCATGACCAGAGCCAAAGGCAGTTACTTAACTGATTGAGCCACCCAGGCAGCCCCATGAGAATATATTTTTATATATCATTGTGTATATAGATACATCTATGATAGGACTTCTATTATGGGCTCTGTTCTTGGTCCAGGTATTAAATCAAAACATCTGGAATGGGGGGGGGGGGGAGAAATGAAGAAAAAAGTAAAAATAGCCAAGACGAAGAAAAGATGTTGAAGATAAGCTGTGGAGATCTAATATACAGATAATAGGAGTCCCTGAGGAAGAAATGCAAAGGTAGAGAACAAAAACATTCTACAAATTGTGATTCAAGATAACATTTCTGAAATTAAAAAAAGAAAAGAATTTAAAACTACTTATTGCAAAAGTACACCCTGTGACTGAGGATATTGACCCAGATAGATCAACACCAAGACATGTCTAGAAAAATTACTAGACTGAAGAAAAAGAAAAAAAAATCGGGCATCTAGGCTAAAAAAGCAAGTGATTTATGACAGGAAAAAATAGATAATCAGACTTTTCAACAGAAACATTCAATGTTTCATGCCTGAAGATGATCGGGATGTCTGAATGCTTGCATTCTCTGTATCCTCAAGAATCAGGATTCTCCTTTTTTTTTAAAAAAAGATTTTATTTATTCATTTATGAGAGACACAGAGAGAGAGGCAGAGACAGAAGCAGAGGGAGAAGCAGACTCCCTGCCAGGAGCCCGATGTGGGACTCGATCCCAGGACCTGAGCCAAAGGCAGATGCTCAACCACTGAGCCACCCAGGTGCCCCAAGAGTGAGGATTCTTATGAGGACCAGAACAAAGGAGAAGCTGTGTAACCCAGAAGAGGCTGAACAAAACAAAACAGCCAGAAAGCCATCAAAACTACTAGGGTTGTACCCAAGAGACTCAGGAGCCAGACTGAAGAAGGTTCTATTGGCCAAAGAGGGAACATTTTCAACTTTGCTAAAGACAATAAATGCAAAGGACTGGAATACATCCAATGTGTTTAAATGTATGATACTGATGATACTAAAAAATACCACAGTAATGATGTGAGGAAAATACAGCTAGTTGGTCACCTTCAGAGGACAACAGGGTGACACCCCATTCGTGATCTCAAAAGCTAATAAGTGAAGGGATTGAATAAACCTTTATCTTACTTTTCACACAAAAATGTGCCACTACTAACAAAGAGTAGGTACGGAGAAGCGTCTCCATATAGAAATATCCCAGTTAACAGGTAAGAGCGCATCAGAAGAGCGGTTAACTCCCTGTGTGTGAATGGATCTGGACACACTGAGCCCCAAAGGCTGTTAACATCACATGGCTGCAGATGTGATGTGACTCCTGATGGAAGAACCCAGCACTCTCTGGGATCTTGCCAGAAGGATAGAACCTAGGTCTGATGGGACACCTGGATGGCTCAGTGGTTGAGCATCTGCCTCTGGCTCAGGGCGTGATCCCGGGGTCCTGGATCGAGTCCCACATCGGGCTCCCCACAGGGAGCCTGCTTCTCCCTCTGCCTGTGTCTCTGCCTCTCTCTCTATGTCTCTCATGAATAAATAAATAAAATCTTAAAAAAAAAAAAAAAAAACCTGGGTCTGATCAAGCCCCTAGATGCAAAGGACAGAGGAATAATGTGAACTGCACCAAAGGTGCAAGATCAGCAGTTTCCAGATTTTAGGAAAACTAGGGATCCCTGGGTGGCGCAGCGGTTTGGCGCCTGCCTTTGGCCCAGGGCGCGATCCTGGAGACCCGGGATCGAATCCCATATCAGGCTCCCGGTGCATGGAGCCTGCTTCTCCCTCCGCCTGTGTCTCTGCCTCTCTCTCTCTCTCTGTGACTATCATAAATAAATAAAAAAAAAAAAAAAAAGGAAACCAGCCATGGGGTCCCAGGGCCTTCAACAGAGAAGTCGTAAGGGAAAGAAAGGGATGGAGGGGAACCAGTTGGTTAAGAAACTCAAAGGCATGTTTGAAAAAAGAGATTGAGCATAACCAAACTCTAGTGTCCAGGGACTACGCCTGAGTGATTGGCTACAAAGGAACACAAGGAAGCATGGGATCAGTGGTTACTTTGGGGGAGAGGGAAGGAGGGGCTATGATTTTGATGGGCTCCTGGGGAGGCTGCCACAGTTCTTGACCTGGAAGGTAGTTTGCCTTAAAATGATTCATTAAGCTCTAATTTGCTCAGTGAGACGTTCTCTGTTGGTGTCTTACTTCACGATAACAAAACAAAGTGAGGGCAGCCCTGGTGGTGCAGAGGTTTAGCGCCGCCTGCAGCCTAGGGCATGATCCTGGAGACCCTGGATCAAGTCCCACGTCAGGCTCTCTGCATGGAGCCTGCTTCTCCCTTTGCCTGTGTCTCTGCCTCTCTCTCTCTCTCTCTCTCTGTGTGTGTGTCTCTATGAATAAATAAATAATCTTTTTAAAAAAAGTGAGATCCTGGGGACACCTGGGTGGTTCAGTGGTTGAGCATCTGCCTTTGGCTCAGGTTGTGATCCTGGGGTCCTGGGATCGAGTCCCCCATCGGGATCCATACAGGGAGCCTGCTCCCTCTGCCTGTGTCTGCCTCTCTCTGTCTCCCATGAATAAGTAAATAAAACCTTTTAAAAAAAAAAGTCAGATCCTGTCTATCTTTAGCTTTGCACACTCAGAAGAATGGCCAGAGCCTGGGCAGGGCCACAGGACAGGGCTCTTGTCCCAGCCGATCGATCGTCTCCTTCACACACGCCTGCTAGCCTTCCGGAGCTCCACCCGGAAGGCCCTTCCCTCACACGTCTCCCTCTCCTCTCCCAGGCCTCTCTCAGTGTCCCCTTCCTAGTCCTGTTTTCTGAGAGTATCTTAAAAATTGTAGCCGTCCAACACCAGCCACGAGCCTTCCCTGCTCTGTCTTCCTCCAGGGCACCTCTCCAATCTCTACATACTGCCTCATATATGCTCACTTGTTAGTCTGGGGTTTTGTCCGGCTCCTCTCGGGGTGGCGGGGGGTGGGGGCAAGGGCTTTGTCTGCAACGGGGCCTGACGCCTGGCTGCGGAGAGCTGTTGGATGGGCGAGCCCAGGGCAGGCAGCCTCTGGTTCTGGCCGAGGGCCCTGCCCAGCTGTCACAGCCAAGATGTGGGTGCCCAGAGAGGACAGATCTCTCCTTACAGAGAAGGCCTGGATGACACTCGTCCTTATCCAGCCCAGGTGTGCCACGAGTAACACAGAGAGCCATCAAACCCGAGGATAGGAAGTGTCACTGGCTGCCAGCAGGAGCGGTGCTCCTAACTCCCCCCTGAGCCCCGGGAGGGGGCTCCGCGGAGTCCTGAGCCTGCAAGTGTCCTGGAGGTGGGCCTAGGACCAGGGTGTGATCCTGTGCAGGTGGAGGCACGCTTTCTGTTCCTAAAATTGTTCCCCCTTTTGACATTGTAACCAAACTGCTACGTATTTTCTGGTGTCCCCCTAAAGCACACCCTGACTTCTGGCGGGGGGTCCCCCTCATACACACACGTTTGCGAGCCACATGCTGTCACAGTGAGCTGATTTCCTCCTGAGCTTTCCGAGACCCCTCACCACCAGCTCCTCTATGCTCTGCCCCAGCTCCCCATCCTTGGCTGCCTTCCGCCCAGTGCTTAGCCCACCGCACCCCCTGGGAACACCTGCTCATCCCCTCTCTGTGGGGTCAGGCCCTACTCTCTCCTCTTCAAGTTTGCTCCTTCTATCCAGGGTCAGTGAAGCCCCTGCTGGGTGCCAGGCCCCACCTCAGCCCTTGCAGGGCTCCCAGTCTTGGTGGGAGAGAGAGAGGGTGGTGGATCCAACTGCCAATTATCACCAAGAAGATGCATGGAGGGCTACGGGCGCCAGGCATCTAGTTTAAACTAATGAATTTGCTTAGTCCTCATGAGAATCCCGCCGGTAGTTATGATTATCTTCATTTGACAGACAGGTAAGCCAAAGTACAGACAGGCTTGTCCAAGGTCACAAGCCAGTGGCGGGTGGAGCTGGGTTTTGAACGCAGGTGCTCTGGCTGCAGAGCTCGCTGTCTTAACCATCATGTACTAAGAATGCATAGAAGCATCTGTTGGAGTCCAGAAGGAGGAGTAATGAGCTTGTCTGGGGGGTCAAGGGAGGCCTGGGAAGGTGCTGGCCGGCAAGGATGGGGGTGGATCTAGGCTGAGAGAATGGCATGAAGACAGCCCAAGGGTAGGAACACCAGGCTGTGTCTGTAGAGGGCAGCTCTTTGTGGTGCTGGGCTGTGATTGGGTTGCCACAGGGAGGCTGCTGAGTCAGCAGGGCCTGGGCTCCCTCACTGAGAAGACTGGGTTTAGTTCTGTGGGTTTTTCTTGTGGGTGTGACAAGGTCAGGTGGCTGGTTTGTTCCCTGGGAGCATGGAGGGAGGGGCCCGGGAGCCAGAGAGGGGCAAGGCCTAGCCACATGCTCCTGGGCGGGGGTCTTTTCTCTCCCTAGCTCCTCCACTTGCTCTGGAATTGGGGGCAAGAGACCAGATCTCCGAGACTCAGTTTCCTCCTTGGTAGAATGGAGACAAGCGGCACCTGCCTCCCAGGCTGGCTGGCGGCTTGAACAAGATATGGCAGGTGTACACGCCCCACGCAGCCTGGCCCTGGCAGGTACCCAGAAGAGCAGTGCTTGTGTGTCACCCCAGGCCCCAGGGATCCCTCCCTGGGAAAGGATGTGGGAGATGGGGCCCTGGTCTTCCTTGGAATGCACCCCACTCTCCTGAGTGACCCTTCAGCACCGTGCGGTGTGATACTCACCACCACCTCCAGGTCGGAGTTCAGGTGCCGCTGGGTATCTGACATCTGCACCAGGATCTCTCCTGGAGGCACGGAGAGCAGGAGCTTCAGTGGGGGCCACCTGCCCCACCCACCCTCTTCCTGCTAGAAGCTGCCACAGGGGCTGCCTGAGATGGGATTTTGGGACCAAAGTCCAAGGATTTCCCATATGGCTCTGTGAGGATGGCAGAGCTTGTCCCAGCCCTGGAATAGCCCTGCAGAGAGTGGTGCAGAGGAGCTTGGGCTCTAGAACAGGAGTCTGGGCGCTGGGCGCTGGGCTGCAAGGCCTGTGTCTTAGGGGGATTTTCCAGGAAAGGTAAGAACGTAAAAGGAGCCCTCTCTGGGATCCCAGGATGGTGGGCAAGGCAGGCCTCACGCCCAAGGGACAGCACCGGGGTGGCAGAGGGGTCTGGACAGCAGGAGGAGGCCTAGGGTGGAGACAGGACCAGGAGGAGAGCCCCAGGCCCAAGAAAGAATGAAGGATATAGCAGAAGGGGAAGCGGCTCACCCAGAATCTGCGAGGTGGAACTCTGCAGGGCCTGCTCCCCGATCTTCTGGATGGCATTGAAGTACACCTCAGCTGCCTCGGACAGAGCTGCAGGGGGACAGGGTTGGGTCTAGCCCACCTCCTCCATCTGCCCTCACTCCTGGAGGCCCCTCCTGCCAGGAGAGGGCACATGGAGGGGACACCATGCGATCAGGCACGGGTATGTGTGTGGGGTACTGTCCTGGTTGTGTGTGTTGGCCGGAGGAGAAAGCAGGTGTGGAGCAGGGCCAGGACAGCTGCACCCAGCACAGGGACTGGCGCTGAGCAGGACCTGAGCGCATGTCTGTCATGGGTGTGGGTGCGGCACCTGTGTGTATGCACAGAGAGGTGTGGGCAGGTGTGTTGCTCTGTGCAGGCGTCGGGGCACGGGGTGGGGGTGGGCTGAGGTAGCTGGCATAGGGGAAAGTAGGCTTTGATTCCAAAGTCCTAAAAGGCAGGGAGGGCTTGGGTGGCCCTCAGCTCCGGGTGTGTCCCTGGCTTGTCCTTTGCAGGGAGGACTGCAAGCCCTGGTGGAGTGATTGGCCTTGGAGCAGGTGTTGTTGGGAAATGGGGGAGAGATAGCTGTTAGCACGGGCACTGAGAGTGAGGTTCAGCTGGCGGGGTGCGTGGTCAGAGTGAGGACAGACAGCTGTGGTGTGAAGCCGGGCTTGCAGAAGAAGGCCTGGGAATAGCAGTGGGCTCACCAGGCAGCATCAAGGTGACCTATAGAAGTGTGGTGTGGCTGGGGCCGCGGAGGCCACCAGAGCCAAGCCCTGTGTCTCTGGGAGCATCCGGAGGTCACCTAAGAAGCAGGCATAGGAGGGTGTGGGTGTGTGTGGATGAGAGTGCTGGATAGGAGTGTGTAGGGGTGAGCCTGAGCGGAATGTCTGATGTGGGGTGCAGGTGACTGCATGGAAGGACCAGGTGCATGGGGACAGTGGAGGCTGGGAGGCTGGGAGCCCTGGGCCAGGCAGGGACTTACCATGGAAGGCCCGGAGGTAGTTGTTTCCGAGGTACACCAGGTTCTCCAGGGCAGGGTTAAACTGCTCCATGATGCTCTGGAGCCCAAGGCCAAAGGAGGGAGGAAAAAGAAAGGCCGATGGGCAGAGGTGTCACTGGGCCTCGAGAGCAGGGCACCCCCAGCCCCAGAGAGGGAGCCCAAGTGTAGGGGAACCCACCCAGGAATGTGGAGTCACCCCAAATCCTGACTCTGCTGCAGAGGTCTTACAGCCATCTCTTGGGGCCCTGTTCTAGCTTCGCTCCTGCTCACACACCTGCCCTGGCAGGAACTTGCTCCTAAGACAATGCACCTGGAAGGTTCTCCTCCTCCCACGGGGAGGAAGCTCGTGGTCTGTTGCAGCCCCCAGCTGGGTGTGGCTTCACCCTACCCTGGGTCCAGGCCTCGCTGGGCTGGACTCATGGATGTCTGACAGTCCCCTCAGGGGCAAGGGCAGGTCTCACCCGCCTCAAAGAAGAGCCGTTGGGCACCTGACTGTGGCTGAGTCACGGGCCACCTCAGGCCATGGACAGCTGGAGACTGCCCTCGGGATGCAGAGGGCCTGGGGCATGGACTTAGGCTTGGGTCTTGGTTCAAATCGCAGAAGCCTCTCTGGGATGTCCAGTGACCTTGAACAAGCTGTTTAACCATGTTGGCCTTGGCTTTCTCATCAATCCTTTGGGGTGACTATTTTCTATCCTGCCGGCAGGGTGTCCTGAGGCTTACATGCGAGAAAGTCCTACGTGCAGTAGGTGCTCAATAAAAGTCTACAGAGACAGTGGCAACCCCTCTGGAGTGAAGCAGACAATTCGAGTGAGGGGCTCAGAAAGGAGAGATGGACAGAGACAGGAAGACAGAGAGACAGCCAGAGAGGGACGCTGCAGGCCTGGGCCAGGTGGCTCTCTGGGCCTCACCCACTCCCACCTCTAACCCCCGTGGGCCCCATCCTGCCTTTGCCCAGCGTCTAGGAGCACCGTCTCAGCGGGGCCGTCACTCACTGGGCGACTGGACAAACCCCTGCCCTGGGAGCCTCAGGCTGGCCTGGGATGGTTAACTGCCCCCGGGGATCCCCACCCCTGAGCCCACAACCCAGGCGGGTTCAGGGCCTTCCTTCCAGAACATGCTGCAGTCATGCTCCCCCTGTCCCCCAGACCTGGCCCGACCTTCCAGCCCTGAGAAGGGGTGCTCGGGCCTGGGGCCCGGGCCACACACATGCTCACCTTGTAGATGGCCATGGTGGACCTGTAGAACTGGTCCATCTCGGGGGCCATGGAGTGGGCGGCAACTCGGGTGCTGGGGGAGGCTGGGGGTGCTGGCAGGGCTAGGAGTGCGGGGGTGGGTCCCCTCCAGTGCCCACTGCTCTGAGGGAGCAAAGAAAGCTGCCCAGCAGGACCTGGAGACGGAGGGCCTGCCCTGTGGCCGGGGAGGAGGTGGCAGCTTAATTATTCACCAGCCAGGGATGTCAGAATGTGATCTGGGGCGTAACCAGAGCTGGAGGAAGGCATCCTGTGACGCGGGCAGGTTCGTGTGACCTGCCCTTCAATTATTTACCCCTCTGAGCCATGGGCCGGTGGGCACGCGTGGAAGGGCCACGTCTTGGGTCACCTCCTCCTCCAGAGCGAGCATTCCCCAGGCCCGCAGGGACCCCTGGCTCAGGGCGGGGTGGGGGCTCCTGTCTCCTGTCTGCCTACATCGGGCATCGACCGAGTTATAGGGCCTGAGCTGCTGGGTGTCCTCCCCCGGAGCCCTCTCCCACACACCTAGCCCGGGAGGCCAACGTACCGCTGGGCGTCACTGCTGTCTGGCCTCTTCTCCACCCCCAGCCTGACACACCGCACCTCAGGGCTCAGGCTCCCACATCCGTTCCTGCCAGTTCATCTCTTCTCACGCTGGAAAGGTGGCAGCACGAACCCTAGAGCCGCACAGACCTAGGACAAACCTTGGCCCTGCTCATCGGCTGTGTGACCATGCCCAAGCCCCCTGCCCTCTCTGGGTCCCGTCCCCTGCTCTAGCACACAGAGCTCACCCTAACCCCTCACCATGGGCAGGTGGCTTAGCTGCACCCCTGAATACCCTCACAGGCCTCATTTGGGGAGGCCTAGAGAAGTAAAGTGGTGCCCCCGGTCGTGCCCCAGGGGAGGCTGGGAAACAGCATTTGTCAAGGGGGCACAGGACGATGACAGTGCAAAGGGAGCTGGAGGTGGGGGGACAGGCTCATAGCATAACACACGCAACACAGGTGAACTGGAATCAAACCATTTATTTCAGTTTGGGTGGCCCCTGGAGCCCAGCCCCCCTCACCCACCACTTCCTGTTGGAAAGAACTGAAGTCACAGGAGTGACCTTTGAGAGCTGAGGAGACTCGCAGGGTGGGGCAGCTCCAAGGGGTGCAGGTGGCTGGGTGTGTGTTGAGGGGCAGAGTCAGATGGGGCCTCCACTCCAGGAGCCTAGGCTGCTGATGGGTGGGCAACAGCCTGTTTCTCCAACTGCCGACGCCCCAGGAGAGAGGGCAGAGGGCGGAAGGGGCCGTGGTACCCATCCAGGGGGCCGGGAAGACCCCCTTAGTGTCTAAACCAACAGGGCTAGGGGCTCAAGGGTCAGTTGTCCTTGGCGGTCAGGGAGAGGGTCCGAGTGGGGCTCTAGGATCTCTAAGCCCAGAATGACAAAGGGTGCCAGAAGGTAGGGACAGTGGGGGTAGGCCTTCAGGACCAGCCTCAGGCAGGAAGCCCAGCACCCTCTGAGGCCCCGTCTGGTCGGCAGAGGCAGAGCCACCTAGGCCCAGCTCTGTCTGCTGGTGTGCTGGTGGGACATCGCCCATCCTCTCCATCAGGGGCTGGGGGGGGGGGGATGAGGTGGGGGTTGCTGGGAGCCTAGTGGCCTCACGGTGAGAGCAGCAGCTGGATGAGCTTCTGGAACTGTTCCCGGTGCTCGTAGATATAGACCTCAGTCTCCCACAGGGCATTGACCAGCACTGTGTCGCTCACCTCGTCCAGCATGATGTCTGTCCCCAGCTGGGGGTTCAATCTGTCTGGGTCAAGGAGGAGGGGTCACCCAGGAAGCTTGGCTTGGGTGGGCAACAAGAGCAGGACTGTGGCGGGCTCGGGGCACAGAGCAGCTGCTTGGGGAAAGGAGAAGTTCACACCAAGGGCTGGGTGGGCAAGGTCACCAGGTCTGGCAGGCCTGGGCATGGGGCGGGGGCCCGGGGCCAGGGCCCGATGCTGGCTGAGACCTCACCTGAAGTACTGGATGCCCACCATCTCACACCAGGCCCGGGCCCGGTCCACGGCCCGTCCATCAGGATCTGTGCACTGGCAAGAAGCAGTCTCTGTGAGCATCCAGCACACACTGTGTGCACAGTCCTTGCCCGGGGATCGCCAGGTTCTACTCTGGCTTAGCCACCCCCCTCCCAGCTGAGTCCCCCTGCCTGGGCTGCAGGGATGGTCCCAGCTATGGAACTGAGGGGCCTGGTCTTCACAGGTAGCTCTGCAGCACCTGGCTGAGGGTGGGGGTGCTGGGTGGACAGGCCTCTACATCCCGCCCCCTACAAGCTTTTGTCCCATGTGATATTCTAGGGTTCCACACACAGCTGTGTTTGAAGAAAGGGATCCACAGTTAAAAGACGCCTGAAAGCCCAGGGGGTAGGTGGTTACTAAGGATCCCTGCCAACACTGAGACAGAATCAGGGACCCCCTACCCTGAGCTGGCTAAAGAGGTTCAACAGAGCCTCCCCGACACCAGGGTCCCAGGGGCTGAGGCCAGGAGGGAGGGAACTGAGGAGGGCCCCATACTCACACAGTCCACCACCATCTTGCCTAGCTCCTTGGCCCCAAAAACGGTCTTGGCCAGTTCCCAGGGGTTGCTGGGACGGAATACATCCACACAGGTCACGGGCACCTGTGGGGACCTCCCTGTCCCCAAAGAGACCACGATGGAGAGCTTCTTCACTTTGTTACCCTGACCCTGTTGGGGACAGGACAGGGGTTGTTGGAGGGGGATCTTCCCGCCGGCAAACCCTTCCCCAGGTGGCAGGAGCAGAGCCTGTGCTGTCCTCTCCTTTGCTCCACAACAAGCTCTGCTGCCAATATGCTGGGCAACCTTGGCAAAGTCCCCTCCCAAGGGGGCTCATCCACAATAGGAGGCCACTTAGATGATGAAGACCCTTCCCCAGCTGAATCTTTGAGTCCCTCCTCCTCCAGGGAGCCTGCCCTGCCCTGTCTAGCCCCTAGAGGGCGCCTGCCTCCGTGACTGCCACCCCTGCTGTGTCACCCAGGGGCTGCCTCCAAGGGCTTCCTGAGGACCGCGGTGAGAACCACAGCCAACAAGGATCTGGCACGCGAGGGGTCAGGCACTGCCCCCCACTTCACAGAAGAGCACACAGATGCCTCATGGCAGTCCCCACGCAGGCACCAGCACTCCCCCGTGCAGTGGCTGGAGGGAAACTGAGGCAGAGGGAGGACCCCCACCCTGCAGCTGTCTGACCCGAGGCCTGAGCCCCCGACCCAGCACCTCTGCTAACACACAGAGACCTTGCCCCCCCTCTGCGCTACGCTCCTGGGGCCCAGGGCCACTTCTGCTCCTCCGGATCCCTGACTGAGCACAGTCTCCTCCCCAGCGGCCTCCTCCATGGGCCCCTCCAAGCCGCCAGGTCTCTCAGCAGAGGCAGTCCTGCTCCCGGGCTCCTGCACAGCCCATCACAGCACCCGAAAACCCTGGAGGGGCAGATCCTTGTTTACAAATAGTCTCCCCTAGATGTGAGCTCCCTGAAGGCAAGCATGTGTCCCTGGGCTGGGCAGAGTGGCCAGCACTGAGGCTGGCATGGACTGGTGTGCCCACCGCTCTCCCCACTAGGCACCCATCACCACTCACACCAGACTGGGCCTCAGAATCCCCCAGATGAGCACACGGCTCTGGGCAGATGCCACCCATCAAGCAGGGTCAAGGGTGAGATAAAGCAATGCACCAGTGAATGAGCACAAGAGTGAAAGCCACATGCTCGGGGCCCCTGGGTGGCCCAGTGGTGGAGCATCTGCCTTCGGCTCAGGTTGTGATCCCGGGGTCCTAGGATCAAGTCCCTCATCGGGCTCCCTGCATGGAGCCTGCTTCTCCCTCTGCCTGTGTCTCTGCCTCTCTCTGTATGTTCCTCTCATGGATAAATAAATAAAATCATTTAAAAAAAAAAACCCACATGCTCTCCTAGGAGTCAATCCTTAGTAAGATCTGCTGAAACAGGGTGGCTACAGTGGACGGTCATAGCCCGTCTGACGTGAGGTGGTCTCACCTTGCGGATCAGGTCCTGGTTGTACTCGTGGATCTCGGTCATGGCATCCAGCGTGGGGTTGTTGGCCAGCAGCCCACCGTCCAGGAAGCGCCCATTGGGCCGGAAGTAGGTGGGGGCTGCCCCGCTGCTCCGGGCAGCCCGCCACACCAGCTGATCTGGGGGTGAGGGGAGATGGTGGCCCAGTGGCACAGGGGACTGGTACAAACCCGTGTGCTTCAGGTCTCCACGTGCGTGTGCATGAGTGTGAGCGGGTCTGCAGGAAGAGGGAGAGGCGGGGAACTCTTCGGAAGCAGGACCCACAGGCCAGGCCTCTGGCCCCGGCGTCCCGGCAGACGGCAGGGTGCAGCTGAGGGCCCCCAGGGGCCTCCCCTCGCCTGCCTGAGGTGCAAGAGCCCCCCAGTTCTGCCTGCCTCCAGCTGACAGAGACTGGGGCAGTGGCTGGGCTGGGGGTGCCGGGCAGCAGTCCTGCGAGCCCTCCCCTCCGCCCTGCGGCCCCTCAGGCCCATTGTTTCCCGCGGACGCATCAACATGGTTTTAACCTGAGGGCTGAGTTGGAGGCTTCAGGTTAATATTCTGGTTGAAACGAGGCTCCCGGACAGACTCCGGAGCCTCATAATTGCGGAAGAGGTGGAGTTCAGCAGGCTGCCGGTCAGACAGTGTCCCCGTCAGCATCACCCTGGAGAAAAACAGGGAGCAAGACAGCTAAGTCACTAACACAGCCACCCTGAAAACCCACTTTGGTCATCTTCATCCAAATGACCGCAGGCCTTATCCTAGGACCCAGCAAGCCCGCTTCTGGGGACTCATCCTAAGCTGTCCTCATGTGTGTGAGATGAGTACACATAAATTTAACAGGTTTGTTAGAGCAAACCACTGGGAAGAATTGAAATGTCCATCAGCGGGATGGGCCAATGAGCTGCGGTTCCGCTACCCCAGGGGGTCTGTGTCACTGCACAATGACCGAGGAAGCACTTGATGTATTGGTGGGTGGTGAGCAGCAAGGTTTAGGGTTAAATGCAAAAAGGTTTAAGACAGTGTGTGTAGTATGGCACCATTTACCTAAAAAACAAATCCCCTAAAACTGATGTACCTATTTGCCTGGTCAGAAGGACCCATGAGCTGCCTCTGGGACAAGGGACAGGTGGGTGGCTGCAGCTCACAGGCAGTAGGGTGAGGAGACTTTTCACCAGGTCACCTTTGATTCCTCTTCAGTGTGTCACTGCCTGAGTCTATAACCTATTAAAGAAGACTCCCACTTTTCTCAAAAGACACAAATGTCCTCAAATACTGCAGGGAGTATAGACTGGCACAGCCCCCCTGGAACCTAGTATATACCAAGATCTTACAGATATTCCGGCTCTTTTGACTGATAATTCCATTTTGGAAAATCTATCCTAAAGGAATAATCTGAGCTACAAGAAGAGCTTCTTGCATAAAGTGTAATTTATTACAGTAAAAAATGAACCGATCTAAAAGTAGAGGGGTATCTAGCTGGCTCAGTCAGAAGAGCATGTGACTCTGGGTCTCAGGGTGGTGAGTTTGAGCCCCATATTGGGTATAGCGATTACTAAAACAAAAACAAACAAAAAACTTAAAATAAATGGCAACAATAAAATGGTTAAGTAAATAAAATGTTTTGCACCCATTCCAAATTATGCTAGCTGACTAACAAAGAAATATGTTTGTTATGTTGTAAAGAAAAAATATACAGGAAAGAGAACAAAA